>NC_090907.1:7147589-7349610 GCF_040956055.1 Brachionichthys hirsutus
CACACTCACACACACTGATTGTGCGTCGTTTTGCCAGTGTGCAGAGCGAATCTGTCAGAATCAGAATCTGCCAGAGGGTGTGTATTCCTAATTTGCAGGTTCACTCTCTCAGACCCTTAAAACACCTGGTGTGCGAGTGCGTGTGTGTATGTGTGTGTGTGGGACAAGTGTGTGTGAGCGTCTGCAGTGGTGAGAGCAGCGGCGGTTGGGGGGGGAAGAGATTGCGGATTTCGAGTCTTTCTCATGGCCCCCGGGCCCTCTGTGGACCCCGCTCCTGTCTCGTGATTGGTTAACTCACAGACAGTCACTGTGACCAGACAGAACACACACACGCACAAACACGTATCTCAGAGAGAGAGAGAGAGAGAGAGGGGGGGGGGGGATCACATTCTGGCCTGAGTACAAGGAGACAGAAAGAGAGAGAGAGTGACTTGGATCGAATCTGATCTATCTGTCATTGATCAGTCCAGTCGTTAACGCGGAGACAGGAAAGCGGCGTCACCGTCAAAGGAGGACTCCGCCCTCTGCTGGCAGCTTCCTGTTGCTGCACCATTTAACACTGAATGGAAGACCAGAGGGTCTGGTTCCAGTGAGATGAGTGGATGGAAGCAAGATTTAGTGTTGTCCGCCACATGGTGCCTGTTTCTAACGCGTGGGATTTATGAATGAAGTGAAAGGACAATGATGGATGTGCAAACTGAATTCTTGATATATGCGGGGGTCCCGCGTGGAAGCAGCTCCTCAAGCTTCAGCATGTAGCTTCGGGAAACGAACAGCAGTATGAGCACAGAGGGGAAACGCGGACTGAGGCCGAGAGTTTGAGTACAAATAGATTTTTCAGAGTAATCTTGCAGCCCAACCTACGACAGTAAATATTACTGATGCCCCCCCCTCCCCTGAAACAGTTTTTGAGGAAGCTGTTTTCAGATACACACACACACACATACACACACCAATATCAACAGAACCCATCCCATGTAATTCCAGTATTTTAAAATTTAGAAGAATCATGTAAAGGTTTCCGTCAGTGGCAGCAGAATCACATCACGGTGTAATCTATCACGAGTCGTGTGTCTGAAGTAGCCGCCTATCAACAGGACGGTCTCCCAGGGGGCTGAACAACCCTCACTATTAATGCTCACAGCTTTATGTGTCGGACGCCCGCTGAGTCAAAGCTGCGTCAGGAGGCCGCAGTCTGTTCAAAAGCAGTCCCGGGCACAGAGGAACAGCCATTTGTCAAGGCCTAATGGCCGTCTTTAGCGCACAGGCTCGCATAGACAGACATTAACATTACGCACCGACCCAGAGCAGGCAGGATTAAAACAATAGTTTATACAGTAGTCTCTGTTCATCTGCCTATAAATTACCTTCTGTATCAACACACCATAAGAGTGTTTCTATAGATTATACACACTCACTTGTAGGGGTGTATACAGACACCCTCAAACAGGTCTGGCACTTTAGCATTAGCACAAGTGGTAAAGTTGTTTATCCAGCAGTCAGCTGGTAATGCCTGTAAGTGCTTCCCTTAGATGTAAGAGATCCCCCCCCCCCCCCCCCCCCACACACACACACACACACACTTGGGATAGGTTCATTTGAATTTTGGGCACATACATTTTACAATAGCCTCAGTTGTAGTAACCCTGTTAATTCATTATCTATTCAGGTCAAAAGTTCACGTTCACATTATTATTATTTTTTTAGCACAACAATTTTTGTCTAGTTCTGAACTCTTTTCTTCCAGGCTGCTTTGGTAAAGGTACAAAATGAGTGAACGTCTTACCATTGTTCATGCCGTACGTTTCACAATCGACAGACACTTGATATTTACTTTGTGAAAATGGTTCGATTCTATGCAAATCTTAAGATGAGCCCATTTTACACAAAGGAAACTAAAGGTCACATACAGGCTTCAGCGTTTTAGACAGAGCAAGCAGCAGATCCTTGTGGGTTGATGCACCAAGAAAGAAGCGTATTCGTATTTAAAAGCCCAGATAAGATCGTGCTGATTCTAGATGAACTCATTTGGACTGTGGCTGCAGGTAAATTTATCTTCGGTGAGAGGATTGTGACATTTATGGCAGTAGGATGCCTTTCCAAAGGTTTGAGAGCAAGGCAGAGGCGCGGAGATGCAAAGCCGTAACTAAGGACGACGCTGGAGCTCAGCGGATTTGGGATCTTTGGAATCTATGAAGCCCTATGGAGCCGAAGGGGGGATTCACTTTTACTGTCCTGTCGTACCCACAAAGACTACACACACATGCATAAATACATATGTGCATGCGTCTCTGTGTGTGTGTCATTCTCTTGGTGTCTAATTGAACACAAGCAAATAACACAGAGAGTAAAGCAAAACGAGAAGAAAAATACTAGCATGTTCTCAAAGAAGGCCATGTTTTCCTCTCCTCTTTGAATGTTTTGTGTGCTTCTTTGATAGACAGCAGTGTCTGTTCATTTCTTGGGAATGGTGAAGATCTGATAATATTTTTGAGGTGGATCCGGATTGAGCTGCACATCTGGGAAATCCTTTTTTTGCACCCATGGGGTGGTAGATTCTCCGGGAGTGCCCTTTTACTTTCATCACACACACACACACACACACACACACACACATCTGAATTAGCGCATTCTTGATTTAGCCTCTTCACTTCAATTAAAACGAGACCCATCAGCTATGAATCACACTTGTGGTGCAGAGTTCAGAGTTCCATGGACTGTAATGATGCATCAAACATCCAACAACCACTGATTTACTTTTGCTTTTAATTATTGTTTGGCCTGCCCTGTGTCTGTGTGTGTGCGTGCGTGGGAGCAGCACCCACAGAGTGCACTGACAGGGCAGAGGTACTTCCACCCTCACTGGTGCATCGCAACACAACAGCAAACCACAAAGTCAGTTCTGCTAACTCTACAGAAACAAAAGTTCAGACGTGATCTTTCAGTCAAAGTTCACTTCTCTTTGACTGCAGCTCTTATCTTTAAGATTTGTCATTCCCCATTTTTTTTTTTTTGATTTGGTTGACTCATATAAATTGCAAATGTCTTCTTATATAAGCCTTGACAAAAAAGAAAAGAAAAATGCAGACCCAGCAAACCCTCAAGTGAATAACAACCTGGGGCTTATCTTCTCAAGCTCATGTTAACGTCTACATTTCAAGTCCAAAGTTGAGCTAAACTTTTTTTTTTACATTCGTCTCTTGCAGCGGTGAATTACAGCATTTTGAATTATTACACTGACTGACTTGAACAAAACTCGTCTTTCTCGGTAACTCGATTCTTTTCTGTTCAGGTGAGGTGGAACTCGTCTAAGAGACAGAACACCACAATGGCCAGAGCTAAAGCTCCTGACCTCTGGGACAGCTGAGCAGCAGCATGTGTGGAACCGAAGAAAAAAATAAAAAAGAAGCAGCATTAGTGGGAAGCGCTTGACGCAGCCGCCTGCGTGCGGTTTCCCCATCGGTCGCTGCTTCCCTGTCTGCAGGGGAAGCAGGACAGTGCCAGGGTGCAGAGTTTTACGAGCTGGTCTCAACCAAGCTCACCACTTCCCCACAAGTATTGCACTGAAGGACGTGACACTGGCCACGTAGATGCTGCAGCAAACGTGCACCGTGCACCAGAACGCACAAACACACAAACATACACACAGACTTATGTTATGAACATTTCAGATCTAACAGTCTTTCAGTAGAAACAGCTCTACAGTGTTAATTGTCCACCATGAAGCACTGATTTTGTTCGTCATTCTAATCTCAACACTCGCTGTCCTGTTTGCTCTGGAGCTTCAGGCCTCCTCAGGAGCAGGAAACTTGCTCAGGTGTCGTCGTGTATTTGGGCCGCAGGCATCATGCGACCCAAATACATCATGACATCTTACACCAGGCGTGGGCAAACTGTGGCCCGCGGGCCATATACGGCCCATTGGGGGTAAATGTATTTTGAAACAGCTTTAGCACATAACAATTCAGAGATCATGTATTTTCTACAGACACATTTAATATTTGACCTCTTATTGATTTGTATACCTTAGTTATTCATTCCTTCATTCTATTATTCAGTTGCTTAACTGAAATATAGGTCCCGGGTTACAACTAGATCCTGTCCCAGCTGGCTATAGGCGAGAAACGAGGTGCGGCCTGGATGAGTCGCCAGTTCATCTCGCAGGGCCATACATAGACAGACGACAAGTCACGCTCGAACTCACACCTATAGACAATCTTGGAGAGGCCAATTCACCTAATTGATGTTTTTGGAGGAGAGAGGAAACTGGAGAACCCGGAGAAACCCCACGCAGACACGGGGAGAACATACAGACGCCGCATGGAAAGGAAGCGAGGAACAAACCCAGAACCCGCTGGCTGTGAGGCGACAGTGCTACCAAATGTTACACTGTGCTGCTCTATATATCAATATTTTGGATGAATTTGACTGTAGACTATGTAAACTGATGCTTCCTGTTTGGGAAATTTGACTGGTAAGCAAATGACCTGGTTACGGGTTGTCCTGCATAGAACTTTACTATTTTAAACTTCCTTCTTGCACTTCATTTGCTTCCCGAACTGTAAAACATTTACAGTTCATCACAGACTCACGCGTGTTTATATAAAAATACGTTTTAATGCAATCACATCTAAAAGTTGTGCTTTTTTTCCCCTTTGTAAATAGATTCAAAGCTCTATTCAAACTCTGCTATTGACAAACTAACATATTGAATTCATTTCCATGGTGTTTTCTGTCAGCAACACCTGCAAATCAGTGGACATCTTTTTAACGGGCTTGCTTCCAGTATAGCCTGTGGAGTACGACCTCTAGAGGCTCTATAGGCAAGTGTGCCTGATGCACACAGAGCAGTTCAGCATTTTTGTGCACACCCCATTTATCTTGCATGTGTGCATGTGAGCATGATGTTTGGAGGAGTTCACATCCTGCAGTTTGGCAGCAATGATGTGCCAAATAATTAGACAATAATGAGAATAACCTGCTGACCAAAGTTGGAGAACAGACAAAAGGAATCAGATGTAAATGAGGCAAAAAAAAAAAAAGGCGAGTCTTTTAAGAAGCCAAGGAATGAGAAAACGCAGCAGAAAACATTTAAGCAATGCATGATGTCTGTTCATTTTGACTGTATCTGCATCCTAAATCCAGCCAACTAATGTTCCCTTCTAACACAAACTAGGCGACAAACATAAACAACAAAAAACAAAAAAAAATCACTGCAGTTGATAAAGTGGATTTTAAGTGTGTGTTGGCATATCCTCTGTGAGGTGGACCACAGATGGGTCACACACCCCGAGTGTGTGGCGACCTATGCTGTCGCCAGCCATCGGTGGTTTCAATTGTAACCCTAAATCTTTTCATATCACAGCCATGTCTTCTCTTCCCATAGCAATTAGAGGCCACACTCTCAAGCCACACAGTCGCTGAAGGAATGCACAATGACACAAAGTCGTTTTCCAACAAGCTGGCAGGTTTGAGCAATTCGCACGTGGATGCTCAACGCCTGGTGTGACTTAGGTCCACAGATGTGTGAACTAAACTATGTAGGACTTATTTGATGTATGTTAACATGAACGTCTCCCTCTGGATGTTTAGCAGGACGTAGTCGATCACAGCGGAAAATCGAGTATCACTGCATAATAGATGCAAGCTGGCAAAGGGGGGACAACAACAGGAAGTCAAAGGCCCCCGTACTGAGTCTTTAAGTCTTGCAGATCATCATAACAGACTGAAGAAGAAGATAGGCTTGTGACCCACGTCTCCGGAGGAAAGGAAAGACAATCTAATCCCTGTTCCTTATTGCTGATCGCCATGTTTGGCTTTCCACATGGCTGGAATGGAACATGCGTGGCGTGGGGGCTGCTACTCATATTTTGTCAGATCAACACTGACATCTAGTGGCTGTTTGATGTCTCATCGAAATATTCGCAATCAGTGCCTCCTCACTGCATTGTATTTGAATTTAGGAGAAAGAAAAAAGCTGAAATAATAATAATAAAGAAAACACTTATTTTACAAGTTATCGAACTATCTTGCTGGAGATAGAAGTAGTTGTACTGCATTGTTTGATTTCTGAAAATACCTAAAGATTGTAATGAATGCAAAGAGATGTGTTAGCAATTCAAATGAAATAATTTCATTTTCAACACAAACACAAGTTTCCTCCATTTAGTTTATGGTGCATGGCATTTCTAGATGCCCAAATAAACCACATATAAAAACTGACTGGAGCAAAAAAAACATTTGGAGTAACGGACACCCAGTAGGAGAGAGACTCCATTCTACTTTATCCTGCTATGATGGAAGAACTGCTGCTTTCCGCAATTTAAAGTGTGAATCATCTTAAAGAAAAGGTTGGATTTGTGTGAGTGTAAACTTTCAAACCGTCGTATATGTCATTGCGAGTGCATAGGCGGAATTAAATTCACACATTACACATTTATTATATGTACATGCCCCATGACAACAAAAAGCCTATTTAAAGGTTTGATGACACATTTATAAGAAGGCTAATATATTTTGTCATGGACCAAAGGGCACCTATGTAAAACACGGAGGTGGCATAAAGCAGCACAATTCCAGCTGCATCTTACAATACCCGCCCCTTTCTGTGTTTCTCTGTCAAGGTTAGGCAGGAGAGATAATACAAAGATGTGTGAGCGTGTGCGAGTGGGGGAGGAGGTGGGGTTGAGTCATCTGGATGAGTCATGTGCAGTGTGTGTGGACAGCTCAGTGAAGAATGGATGGGGAGATGAAGACCGGGGTGCGGAGGCCAGACTGGAAAAGCTGTCACAGCACTGTGTGACAGAAGCAAAGATCTCATTGTCATAAACCATTCAATGAGGATACATTAGCATATTGTACATATTACACCTCCTGCTACTGTAGACTACTGTCTGATACACTGTAATGTACTCCTGAGAGACAGAGTCATGAATACATTCATATTATTCATCCGTGCTCAGGACTGCAGTACGCATTTATGGCCAGCAGGGGGTCACTCGATATGCAGCTTGAGTGCAGTATCTCAAATGGAGCTGTAACAAAGTGGAGCAGAAATAGTCTGGGGACTGTGGGAAAGTTTTCCAACAAAAAGCAGCCAGAAATAAGGACTATTGGTTTTTCAAGGGAATTTGGGTGCCTGGAAGTGCTTGTACACTAAAAAACAATTCCTCACCGAGACCCAGTTTGAGCTCCCCCCCCCCCCCTTTGATGTGAATGGGTTCACATCAAAGTCTGCTGTACATACCTGATGCCACAGATCTCGCTTCCTCTCGCGTCCTTATAACACTCAGCATGCAGCACATTCACACAGAAGACCCGCAGAGGACCTGCAACACATGACAGGATGAATATGAGAGCAGCTAATGAATGCGAGGGCAGCGGCTGTGCTGGATTTCCCAAGTTATGATAACGCACTGGCAACTATTCAGCCGAAAGAATCGCGATCATTTGGGGCTGAAGACGTTGTCGAGATGTATCTGACCTAACCTCGGTGAGTCAGCGCAGGAGACGAGACTAACGCCTCGATCGAACGGAGCCCTGACTTAAAAAAGACCTGTGACAAACACACTCCGTCAGAGGGAACTGCAGCATCAAATTTACACGCTGCCACTGACCTGGCGTTGTGATGCACTGGCTAGCTGGGCGTCACATCGAAGGGATAAACCAGCGCCTCGTCTACAGAGCCCACACCTGTGCACGGTGAATGGACAGTCACGTCTGGTGGAATAAAACTGCCTTTGGGCGATTCTGTTTAATGAATTCTCACCCACCAGGACTGACTTTCCAACAGGGATGGGGAGTAAAAGGATGAGGGGAGGGATGAAAGATTCATGAGCAATGGTGATGTTGAAGTGAGGGGTTTTACGCCAGTGTAAGTGAGGGGCATGCAGTAACTGTAATGCCCCCCCTCCCACCCACACAGACGCAAAAACACCAAATAAATATACATGAGAAAGAAAATATGCCTGCATTGCAATACTTACACCATAATTCAGAGGGATGATGGGAAAGAGAGGACATAGTGGGGGGAACACGGCCATTGCTCTGCTTTATCGTTGCACCGCACAACGAGTAATTCTCTATTTTATCAATGTACAACAGCACCACAGCTGACATGACTCCGGGCCTTCATTTCTAACAAGCTACAGATTGGAAAGCAGCCTGAATCATAGCAGCCGTGGTGCCTCTACGCATACGAATCGATGCAGCTGGACTAGAATGAGTCAGAGAGAGGAGGAAAGACGGTGAGAGAGAGCGCGAGTGGGAAGGAAAGAGGAAGAAAAATAGAGAGTGAGGAATGAGCGGGAAGAGGAAGAGTGGAAAAGCAGAACGCTGATGAGTAGTGTGTGTAAGAGAAGGAGGTAGAGGAGGGGAGGTGAGGCAGGAGCATCACTCTGCAGGTGAATGCTAAGCCCTCTCCGGTTCTCGCTACCTGCAAACGGGATGCACAGAGGAACCAACAGGCAAAGCAGGAGGATGGCAAGAGATGGAGAATAAATGTGAAGGGTGGCAAAATAATTAAAGGATTGAAGGCAGAAAGAGAGAGAGTGTGTGTGTGTGTGTTGGGGGTACCACTTGTAGCATGATAATGACACGAGGGATCAGACAGTCTGTATATAGAGACATTCCCTGGACATCCGTCCCCCCCCCCACACACACTTTTTCTCCAGCTATCTCTGTCTGTCTTTTTCTCTCGCTGACATTTACAACTGCTGCATTGGAGCAGACCTTTTTTTTTCCTGGGGAGGAAGTTACAAGAGGGTGGGCTGTGGTGGGGGAACTGGAGATGATATTCCTATAAGCAATGCATGAAAGGAGGGAATCCAAAGGTTGTGAAATACAGCCACGGGCTGAAAGCGGGAGGCGGGGGTGCCGACGTGAGCATCAGAACACGAGCTGCACTCAGGCTGAGGCTCCCAGTGACGTAGAGCCTGTTTTCATACTTAATTCATGATAGCTCAGCGAGAACACTGATGCCTGGTTCTGTTCATTGTGTGAGTGAAAGCATGGCCCAACACCACCTTTGATTCTCCATGACTTATTTATGCGCTGCTCATTAGTTTGTATAAAGCTCTTCACGTCTTTACGAATCCCGTTGGAAGAGACGACTGTCTGGACCTCACAGAGTTGTGCTCCAGGACTTAATGAGCGTTAGCGCAGGGACGGCTTACAGAAACATGCGGCTACATTCTAGTATTTCTACAGCGATGACGGCATCCTGGTTACGCAGTCCACTCCTCACGTGAGCGCGTGATTTGTGTTGAAAATTCTTCTGGTAAATAAAAGATTTTTGTCGAGAACAACATCAGCATCAATGCCAAATAATGATGATTCGATTAGACAGAACCAGTAATCAGGCATGAAATGATGACGGTAATGCAAATTAGACAAAATCAGTGCAACAATATGAATTATTCATTCATTCATTCATTCATTTTCCAACCGCTTTGTCCGTCATCGGGTCGCGGGCCAAGCTGGAGCCTATCCCAGCAGTCAATGGGCGAGAGGCGGGGTACACCCTGGACAGGCCGCCAGTCCATCGCAGGGCAACACAGAGACAGACAACCAGCCACACACACACTCACACCTACGGACAATTTAGCATCACCAATCCGCCTGAGCTGCATGTCTTTGGTGGTGGGAGGAAGCCGGAGAACCCGGAGAGAACCCACGCAGACACGGGGAGAACATGCAAACTCCTCACAGAAAGGCCACAAGCCGGATTCAAACCCGCGATCTCCTTGCTGTGAGGCAACTGCTCTTAATTATTCAACCATTAGATTTTTTTTTTTTTTTTACTGTCACAGTAAATCATAAAGTTTCATTATAAATAAGAACTGTAAGGATTTGTTACAGCGGCCCGGAAACACTTTGTCCCCGTGTGTCATATTGCTCAGACTACGTATTGATTTTGTGTAAGCAGCTCTTTTCTGTAATTATGCTGCGTTTTATTCACAGGTCATGGCGGATGCTTTACCTGTTTTACTCCTCCACTCGTGTTCAGTATGTGTTTATATGGCTGTTCTGTATAAGGACAGCATCTACTGATGATAATGTGGACAAATGAATAAGGGCCTGCATGCTGCCCTTTCATAACAAGGTTCTTGTAAAGAATGGTGGACATTTCTTTTCTTGGGTTGTTTCACACTTGACCATTTTTTTTTGTGACTGAAGAGGGAAAGTTTTCATTCTTTCACAAGCAAACCCAGCAGAACTAGAAAAATGCAGGTATCTGGTGAGTCATGCACTTATTAAAGAATCAATGGTTAAAAAAAAAAACTGAGCAGTGAGTCATCATGAAGATTCAAGACACAATTTGCCTCTATGCTGATTACATTTTTGTGAGGATGTAGGGAATTTACGTATTTAGATGGGATTCCACAAAGTAATTACATGCCGACACCACTAGGAACGCACTACACTCAGTTTGTTATTGTAATGACTGATTTCAATTGAACGCATCACAACAGCGACGTCACACAACACAGATAAACATGGGATTAGATTGGCTGGGGCGGGACCCCCACCTGGAGGGGGCCGGACTCATGGACATTGAAAGACGCGGACGCAGAAGGCGGCCCTTTGTTCGGACCTGAGACTCACACACGGAGCAGGATCGAACCTCAGCGCTGATATCTGAACCAACTTGTATTGATCTGCATGTTATATAAATATCTTAATCATGACCCAAATCCTCTTTATTGACCACGCACCCACACGGAGAAGAAGAACCGGGGAGGGTTAAGTAAAACCCTAACAAGGATATATTCGCACGAGTCAAATAAAAGCGTAAAAAGTGGAGAAACTGCAAGTTATTCTGCTCAGTTCTCGTTGAGTTCAAAGTCTTATTTTGAGCCTTTGTAGGATTTGTCACAGACATTGGCTGAAGTTGAGTAAAAGGTTGTTGTCCGTTGCTGAACTGGTCAACCCTCTGCCTAAAGGTGGAACCCAAGCACGACTCAGTGGTTGCTTGCTCTCAGCAGGATTTAGGCCTGAGACTTCAGATCTACAGCCTGAAGAGTGCCTGAGTGAAAGAAGCTGGGGGGGGGGGGGGGAGGTGTGACTCATAATCTGAGCTGGATTGTCAGGTTGCATCTGTTGGTTTGGTGTCTGATTAGTCTCTACAATTGTCTTTCACGTGCACTCGAGATTTAAAAAGTAGGTAGAAACCCGAACAAATGTCTGGTTGATCCTCGTAATTATTTATTCCCTGACGAGGAGAGGAGGACAGATATTCTAAAACAGGTTCACTGAGGTGAGAATTTGATCATCTGTACTTCAGACGGACAGACAAGTTTAATGTGCCAAAAGCAACTTTTTCTGGGTCCTGTATCATCTCGACTCCTTGTCCACCCTCCACCCGCCGTCAGACTGTCCCCATCAGACGGTCCCCATCACCCTCCACCCGCCGTCAGACTGTCCCCATCAGACGGTCCCCATCACCCTCCACCCGCCGTCAGACTGTCCCCATCAGACGGTCCCCATCACCCTCCACACGCCTTCATACTGTCCCCATCAGACTGTCCCCATCAGACTGTCCCCATCGGACTGTCCCCATCGGACTGTCCCCTTCAGACTGTCCCCTTCAGACTGTCCCCATCACCCATCACCCTCCACCCGCCTTCAGACTGTCCCCATCAGACGGTCCCCTTCAGACTGTCCCCATCAGACGGTCCCCTTCAGACGGTCCCCTTCAGACTGGCCCCATCACCCTCCACCTGCCTCCGAGCTCCTTTCTCTTCCCTCTCGCCGGCTTCCTTCCCCTCCTCGCGGAACCCCTCCTGTTGACTAAACGTTCTCGATGACGTAAGAGTCCACGTACGTCGTGTCCATGTAGGTGATGCTTCTGAATGAATGAGTGTCCCCTCCCACCTCCATTGCTAGTACTACGGGATGTCTTATAAGAGCAGATCGCCGGGACAGCCCGCCGAACGTCATGAAGACACGGAGACGCCGGGCGAGAGAGAAAAAGGAAATCAAGTCGATCCACTTGTGCCGAAAATGACGCACCGGGACAGATGATGAGCGTAAACGGGACGAGGACAGCGTGAAATGTGAGCATTTACTGTCATCGAGTTGAAGTTTGAGGCGGAGAAAGATCAAACTGTGCTTTTCTTTGTAGTTTAATGTAAAGTGAGTAAATCTCCGCTGCAGCGAGGACCGGGAGGTACCGGTAAGTTGTTCCGTTCACCGGGACAGTTCTGGCTTCCTAAACGCTGCACGTCTCGCTCCGTGTCTCGATCCACGCGCGATAATAAATGACAACAGACGTGATCTGCGTTAAATCGTTCTGATATCCCACTTTTCGGTCTCTGTGCCCCCCCCGCCCGCCCTCCCCCGCCATGTCGTGAATCGACGGTAGATCACCGGGACTGGAAGTTACTGCAGTGTGAGTCACTTTGGCGCACATGGGCAGTGACAACCGAGAGGATGGAGGCTGCGCTGCCTGCATGTTAACCAGGCAGCCTCCCTGCAGACGGCCAGAGACTCACGACACGCACGCACGCGCCGTGGATGTGTTTGTCTTTCCACGCATGTCAGTCCGAGCTATTGGACTGCTGCCTGGGTTTAATGCCGCGGTGTTCGGGCACCATGGTGTGGCAACACGCACTCATGGATTGCTTTAACAAATTTGACATCGTGCAGAAATAAGCGGGAAATCCACCAATTCAGCCACGTGTTCGACACTTTATTTAAAGACACACTTCATACACTTATTCGACTAATAAAGGTTCTAATCCTACACTTCAACGTGACCGACTATAGCCCCCTGGTCAGTAAACATCCTCTCCGCTCCGTGGTTCTTCCCCACGGCCCCTCCTCCTTTTTTTAAATGTTGAAATGACATCGTGACGCGTTCTGGAGATGAAGTCAATTTTGCGTCATTCCTGCGCACACGCAGACGAGTCCCAATCACATGCCAGCGGGCTTTAAAGACACAGTGCGGGCCGCCATGCGTCCCACAAACGGCACTGCGATGCGTCTCTAGACGAGGGAGGTGAGGGGGTGGACAAACCCGGGGGGGGGGGGGGGGGGGGGGGGGTGTCTGATGAAAACCCCCCACGCTTACTCCTTGAGGTTCAATAGCCTCTCCCGGACTGGGCAGGGAATCATCCACGCGGTTGCGAGACGACCTGGTGACGCGCAGCCGGAGCTGCGCGGCGCTGGCCACGGTGCTGAACACGATCCAGATCCTCTCCGCGCGCGTTTCTCATCAGACGAAGTTTTAGAGCTCGACCTAACATTTTTATGTTGTAAAAATATAGGGAGGCGCGTCTTTGCAGGTATTTACGGCTCAGGCAGGCAGCAGCAGAAACTCGGCCAGCAGCGTTTTGTCGGGCAGGGGAGGATGGACAGGTCCAGAGTTCAAATCCTCTGTCATAGAACTAATAAATCTACTTCTCATCAACAAGGTGGCTTTTCTTTAACATTTTCGTCCACAGGGATTCGACCTTTGCCCATCTGATGTTGATATTAGGACACAGAAACAGACCCAGACGCGAGTCTGATGCCCGGTAACCCCTGGGACACGCAGGCTCTTTGCGTCCTGTCTTTTCAAGATGTTCACGCTAGAAAGAAAAATAGCAAACAACCTGTTGTTGTTGTTTGTGACTTCAGACATCAGATGAGTGCTTTTGATCAATTCCCTGACGTCAGTTCCAGAATCACTCAGTTGAGCTTGCGTAAGCCGCCGGTCCAACCTGCGCTCCCGTCCATCCATATCCTGTGGCTGACTCATGAAAATCAATAATACAAACACAACAAGTGGGCTCTTTAAGTCTGGCGACCCGCAGCCCAAGGGCTGTGATGTAAGCACCGCGTCATACTATAAGATCTGATTTGGCTCGTGGCTGATGGGCAAAAGAGGAAACTGTAAGGAACTTTTATTTCATTTTTCTTTCTTCTTTTTGCACTTCACGCCTAAATTTGTTCATGTAATGCAATAATAAATGAACTTTTTGGTTGAATAAAGGCCAGAACCATTTTGTTGTCATCCACCTGCATAATTTCTCATTCCCTGTGTTCTGATTTGTTCTTCTGCTCTGTCTTCTCAGTCAGTGCATCAATACCTTGGCTCTAGACTGCTTACTGCTAAAACCCCATCCAAAGTACAGTAACAGTCTACAGTCATGGCTACTGATGCCTGGCAAACCTCTGCCCTGTGTGTGATCAAATTCACCTTTGTGACACTAATCGTGCAGCTGAGTGGGAAGACGCCGCCTTACTGTAAGAAGTTTGCTTTTTTTCTTGGAGCCCAGCAAGGACTGAAGGCTGCATCGGCACCATCATCAAACAACAGAGGACGTCAGTGGCTACCACAGCCAATCATATTTCTTCTCTTGTCTCCATGGTGACCGTGGCATTAGATTGTTACTGTAGCAACAGCACCACTGGTAACAGTCTACAGCCATGGTCGCTAGGGGGCAAACACTTGTCTGAAACAGGGCGGTGTAGAAGAGGTGTTCAGAAAGTGAGTAAAGAGACGTTAAAAAAAATGTTTTTGAGAGAGATTCAGTTGATAGATTAAATTTTAAGCTTAAGATGCTGGTATGAAATATTTGATGCTACAGAAATCAAGCTGCTACACAGTACTATGCAAACAAACTCGATTAAACCGACCACAACTCAGTATCCGAAAGCAGAAGCCCTCGTTCTCTCCGGTACTAAATCATTTAGCATTATGTAAAAAGGCTTAACACATCTGCTGTCCATTTGGGAAGAAATAATACAGTAAATTCATATCCTTGAGGAGAGGGGATGCATTCACATGTAAATTAAAGTGTAGGGTTTTGAAGGCTTATCAAAGAAATGGGGTAGGGCTGAGGCGACCTGTCCTCTCCCTGAAAAACGAGCATTCCTGCCAGGAAAGGGGTTTGGGGGGGGGGGGGGGGGGGGCATCACGAAACTGCTGCAAATCCTGCTTTTTGTTCCATTTTAACATTTGGAGCAGCAAGTTAATGAGATGTTAATTTCCTATAAAAGCTGTAATTTGTTCTCCTGTGGTATGGACGGTGGAATATATTCCCTTGTAATGCACCATTTCCTTTCAATAAATTACAAAATGCTGACCACAGGACGCCTTGTACTTTTGTCAGTGATGCGTGAATATTGCTGAGAGAGAATTGTTTCGAAGATGATACATAAATAGGAAACGTTCACAATGGCGAGTGTTCTACTTATTACAAGGCCATCTTTAGATTGCAAACATCCTTAATGTGAGGTTCATATGTAACGGAAAATGTCCTGGAATGACACAGAGGTCCACATTTCAATCTCCAAAGCCTCGAATGTGTGTGTGTGCGTGTGTGTGTACATAAAATAGTCTAATTAAAAATCTTAAAGAATTGATAATAAGGAATCATCAATAGCATCATGATTAATTAATGGCTTCATGATAAACTGTTAATAAGAAAATTATTACAGATTAATCAATCAAAAACAATTATTTACAAATTAAGAAAAGCATTCTGAAACATAATCATCTTTTAAAGCAGATTATATAGTATGAGTTTATGTTCTGTTTTAATACAATATTTTATTCATATCCTACATTAATTATTAATTCATTTTCTTGCATAGGTTGGGGGTGGGGAGCTGGAGCCTATCCCAACTGACTTTGGGTGGGAAGCAGGGGTAGGTTAAATAAAATGCACTAATGAATCTATAAAAATAATAAAGATATAATGCAAATCATTTTGTGGTTGAATTAAGAGCAATAGGAGATTTTTTGGGTCTTTATTATGTGAATGTCTGCAGGACAAGTGTTGACTTACTGGATCGTCACCTACTTGGCTCTAAATAAGGTGGTAATGTCATAAAATCACTCAGGGATCATTACTCGTTGTGTTTAATGGGGAGAATATCATTTTCTCATGAACGGACAGAGGAAATTCATCTTATTCAAAGCACATCCAAATGAATCCCACTGACTGCATTAGCTACCACACAATATGATTATGGTGATAATTAAAATAAGAATAATAATTCCTGTCTAACATTATCTGTGGCTGCATCCAATTGCTACCAGCAGTAAATCGATGTTATTTTAATTCTATGTTCATCTATTACATGTTGTGGGTAAAAGTGTGCCAGCATGTAGAGTCAGATATCAGGAAACAGTCTGAACTGATTTAGAAGCAATAAATGTAAATCACACAATGCTGACTCTGAACATCTAAATATATTTTTTACATATTTTTTTTTGCTGTCTCTAAATTATATTACATATAATGTATCCAGACTCTTTTCTTTGACATACATTTTGAAAACTATTAAATGTTTTGTTCTTAATTTGAACTGTATTAATTAAGATTTATTCTTCTTCTTCCATAGATTTGAATATTTCTCTGGTCACTATTAAATAACAAAAATGGATCTTAAAGTAACGGATATAAGAAAATCAGCAACCCCAGATGTCTACAGGTATCTCACTTCGCCCACTCCCACGAGGCTGTACACGAGGAGGACTGTTTAAGGCGGGTGGATGAGCAGCTGACAATCAAACGCTCGTATAATCCACAGCAGGACAGAGTGGATTGAAGGAGAAGGCGACTTTTTGCTGGGGTGGCGGCTCTTGGCTGGATGGTGATGGACAGGCTGACCTCCCACGCAGGATTAGTCATCTCACAACACAACTTTTGCTTTTTTCAGTTGACTCTTACTCAACCTTCTAGCAACCTTCCTTCACATTGCGCTTTGGCCACCCAGGCTTCTTCTGTCTTACACAAGCATCTGCAGCCTCAGGGCATAGTCATTTATTGTGGAAATTACCACAAGGCTGCAAATCAAGTGTTCGTTAATACACACAGCAGCTGCTAATCTACAACATTACAGCAGTCTACTTTTAATTAGTTTAGTTTTAATTGAATGCAAAAAGTTTTGACACTGGTCTAATCCTTCCCCTGTGGGACTTGTCTTTGTGTAGTTGCAGATGTCGTTGTCAAAACGCAGGTAATAAGGCTCATAGTGTTATCTGTGAGTCAAGTCCACTAGAAAAGATGCTGCTGGGAGGTGTGCACGCTGTAAAAGATGTACGACAGTGTTGCACTCAAAGCAACATTACTAAACGATAAACTGTGCAAACTTGAGAAAAAAACCTGCTTTTGTGTTTTTACTGTGTTGCCACGAGTCCTAAAAAGGTATTCTAAAACGTGTTTTCCTGTCTACCCATCCCTGTCGGACAGAAAAGCTTAGAAACAGATGAATGCTAGATTATTCCAAACATTTGCAATCATGAATTTTGCTCTGTCAAAATGTAAACGTACAAAACGTTGGAGCCGGATGCTGTGACTCAAGCCTTTCCCGGAGGAAGTAGAGAAATACACAAATCAAGGTGGTGACGTATATTATCCGCTTGTAGACACAGAAAAAAGCACAGAGGCAGTCGGTTAATATTCACTGAAAATGTCAGTTCTTTCAGCCGCTCTTGGTGCATTATCTCATGGCCTCTGAGTCATATCCCCTCTCACTGCTGCAGGTTGCTGGGCAGCAGTGGCAACCAAGTGGCCATGCAGTCAGGGTATATCGATATCACTGTGAGCAGGACGTGACCCGTTGTGCTGAGGGCAGGCATAGACCTGGAGCCTCTGCAGACTCACAATAAACATGTCACAAATTCATTTGACATACATACATACGCAAGGCAGGCGTAGGATAGCAGGGAGACAAAGTTCTACCTCACCTGGAAAATGTTGTGGTTCATTTCCATCATATCTGCAGAGTTCAGTCAGTACTTCAAGTCTTCCCGGCACAGCGTCTCCATCCTCTTACAGGACTGCAAAAAAATAAACAGTGTAAACACTGCCACCTAGTGGCCAGTGAGCTGCTGACAAGGCTTGGACTGCACCTGCATCCAGAATTACTTACCTTGGCCTTCTCTCTGGCAAAGCAGACCTGAGGCTCATTAACTTCCTGGTTCGGCTCCACTAAATCCTCTCCCAAGGACATAAAAACAACTGGACAACACGAACCCTGCTGGAGGGGTTGGAATGTGGCGAACAAGTCTCCGTTAACATTTGGAGTTGATGTGGCTAATGATTAGTTGTTGTTTTTTTTAACAAAGATCAAACCCCTGAATTTTTGATGTGGGTCTGGGTAAGGCAGGTTTTTAATTGTTTTTATTTCACTTTCTAGAACACTGCAAGATAGTTTCTGTTTTTATTCAAAGGGAGATTGGGCCTTGGCCTTTTCATTTAGCTGGTGCTACTCAGCATTGGTTTCTTCTCTATGTTACAAAGGCAGAGTTAGCCACATAATAGTTTTAGATAACAAAACCAATACTTTGTAGTCTGGAGGAGCTTGGATAAATTGCGTAATTGTTCACTATCAGAAGGATGAGCTGCAGCAGATTGAAAAGAAAGCAAGGCTAAGCCGAAAAACCTTTTTTCCAGTTGTTTCACGGATAAAATAAAGAAATCCAGACAAAACAGTAAAAACAAAATCTAACTCTTGCACCCGCTCATAGAAAAGAAGAGAATTAGACCTATCATGAATGCAGGAGACAAAACAGTTTAGATCAGATAAATTAATTGTCACCATTTTTTCCTCATCTCAGGAAATATGAGTAACTAACATGTTTTTTGTGTGATTTTTTCACGATTAGCCATAGCCATTTTTTTGAATTCATAAATGGGGTTTTCACTGTTAAAATTTAATATTTCTTCCTGACCTCATTCTGGATCACTTCGAAATTTTCAGTAATTGCGGGCAATGGAGCTTTGAAATTTGATCCTCAATATCTCGGTTGATTATCGACAAATGTTTATGGAATTTGACACATTCATGTAGGGCGGGGATCTCTATCTCACCACCGAACTTCATCTGGATCGGATCCAGAATGATGTCAGAAAAAAAAAAAAGATTAACAGTGAAAACCCCACAAAAATCTGTTAAAAATACACATCAACTCTGATTCACTTTTACTTTTAATGGTTGGTGTATAAATATACGGTACCAAGAAAAATTTAGAACCTTTTGGTGATGATCCAGATCCCCATGTGGAGGGTGTGAATCCAATTACGAGGGGAATGAGCTGCTCGGTGGAGGTCTGTGCTCTCTGAGCGTTTTCTAGTTCATTACTGGTCCAGTCTCAAAATTGTAATTAGGACAAATTAAATCCATCTCAAATTTTAAATATCTCAAAGAAAGTATGTCTCACCAGCGAGGACACTTCTTGAAAGCCGTCCTCTTTCACTGATGTTGAAATAATAATGTAATAACAATAAATATTTAACACAAGTCTGCAGAATGCGAGATTAAAAACGGCACATTTTAGATGGGATAAAAAGAGGACTTATAAGACTTTTCCCTCCTTCCCCTGAGAGAGTGCGCCAGAAAAGATAAAAACATCTTCTGAAGAAGCTTTGCTGCCTGATAATTAATTCTTGACCATACACTTCAAACACTCCAATGTAGGAAATACCGAGATGCTCACTGGTGGGACACGCAATGAGGAGTCGTGACTAACGCTACACACATCTTGAAACTCATACTCAGCGTGCATTAAAAAGGGACTTTTATCCAAAGCACTCGTGAAGAAGCAGGGCCATGATTTATTGTTTCTCTTTATTTACCATTAATTTGCTTGATGGTCTCGACTAGAAAAGCACCACAGAGAAAGAAGTTCATGTTCAGCACATTTTTATTCTCTGCATTTCAGTGAAAAGCCACATAATGAACCTGAAATGAGGTGCTTTGTACAATATGCCTTTGTAAAAACATCATGGAGGGAAACTGAAGTGTCTGACAACATGCGGCGCTTCAACCAAGGGCAAATAAATAGTGATTGACTAAAGCCAAAGTAACAGGAACCTAATTTCCTCAAGGTTATCTTAAGCTTTCTGTGACAATTACAAAAGTCGAGTCTTAATCAAAGAAAGGCGAGCGCATCTCATCTGTGCAGCAATAACTCTGCTGTAACTTATTCCTCTGACAACCCGAATGTTGCAAATGTCCTGATCTCAGAAAAGACGCAGAGGACACGAGGAATAAATTTAGTTTGATCTGCTGTGCTGTAAAATGAAGGATTATTTATGGCTGGTAATCCATTTGAGAGGCGGCCGAGGGCTCCTCTGGATTTAGGTCTGCTCACTGGTGGACTGTCTGACAAAGTCCCAATCTCCCTCCGCTGGTTGCCCTCCCTCCCTCCCTTCCGTCCTTAGCAGAGGCAAAGAAGCACTGGCAGGCAGAAGACTATCAAAAATAGAGCTGGCCGGGACGCATCATTCTCCCTGGCAGCCACAGGGAGCGCACTTGTCCGGTCCGCACTGCTTGGGGGGATGGGCTGAGTCCGAGCCTGGTTTCTGCAGGTGGACAGTGGAATAGCGTTGAAGCGTGTGACTTTAGACTGATCAGGAATCATTTGGTGAAACACCCCTGATGTTCATGCTGTGACAATTAGCTGAATCTGTAATACAATTATTATTATTTAGTTTAATATATATATATATAAACAAACAAACTATGATGTACTTTTATAAAAGTACCACTAGATGTCAGTGTGGAGACATCCGCAAAAACTCATTGAACATGGTGGATTCACCATCCACTAAGCTTTTCACCCCCTCATCCCGCCCCTTGCTCACCTGTCTGCGAGTGGGCCGTGCAGGTTGGTTGTCGGGATGGTTGGGTGTCCATGGGCCCAGGCTCTGATTGGAGTAGAAGTCCATGGGGTAGACCTCCTTCCAGTCCACCTCCTTCAGAGCCACAGCCGCCTGAGCGACAGAGACAGATGCTCGCGAGAAACGCAACACTCAGAGATCAACCAGCTTGATAACTTGAAAGTTCTACGGGGACACGACTGTAGCCAGGAGTTTATTTGTTGCTTACAGCACGATGAGGAGACAACGAACGAGACAAGTGTCGGAATATTGAGTTTGAATAACAGGCGAGGTTGTCATGTGATCCCTCTGCAGCTGCACCGCATGAGATAACAGCTGTTAGCAGGGAGCGACAGCACTGGCATGACAGCGACTTGACATAAGTGCAAGCTTCTCCATATGGAAGCAAAGTGTCTGTGAATGCTAATTCTGAATGACAGGACAGATGAGCAAAGAGCAAACCAATCGCTTTTTCGTTTATTAATTCATCAAACTCTTCGATAATTGTTAGAACTAGTTTGAGGCCAGGGCTTGATTTCAGCTTCCTATATAGTCTGGGATGCTTGACATAATGTCAATAATTAGAATGATCATCACAAAAACATAGAAAATAACAAAGATGAATAAAATAAACTCAAGGATATAATTTGATCCGTTAGATTTCGCTCAAAGAAAACGTGAGAAATGCAGCAGCAAAGTGATGAAATCGCTTTTCTAGCGGGACGTAATTCATCCTTGTTGCACATTCTGCGTGCCGTTTACTTAGCGTGCATGGTGTGCACCGCCGCTGACACACTAAGAAAATATAGCCCTTGCAAGGTGATCTTCATACATTGATAAAGGGTTAAAATCACCAGCAGAGACAGGGATATCATTGTAAACGTACCACAGCCGCTGTGCTAACGCTATGTCTTAATGCTTAAATGTAAGGTAAAATATAACATTTATCTTCATTTGTTTTTTTGTCAAAACAAAATAATAACTAAATTTTCTTTCTTTCTATCCAGCTATCTAAAATAAAACATGTTGATGCGTACTGTTTCCGCCTAAACAAGCAAACAAACTGGACGCTTGGATGAATCTTTATTTGTCCTATCTTTTTCCCCACACACCTTTCACGAGACACTACATTTCCCCCCTCCCTCTCTCTCTCTCTCTCCCTCCCTCTCCCTCTTTCTCTCTGGAAGCTAGCTTCTCCTGCTAATCCATGCTCCGACAGCAGAGCCAAGTGCGTCTTATTGACTATAAATATAACATGAGGCACACTGAAAATAAATGTTGCCCCCCCCCCCCCCCCCCCTCCCTTCTCCTTGCTCACCCCACCCTCCCATCACGCTCCCCTTCATCTTCATTGTAAATGCCACAGTGAGAAGCACGGTGCTCCGAGACATACCGGTATAACGCTCATGAGTATTCGATGGGCTGAATTAAGCCTTATCGCAAACGCACACAAGCACACTTATAGGCACGGCTGCAAATGATTTAAACACACGGCCATCGCACGGAAACAGCTGGCAGGGAGACGCCAGCTCCAACACACTGATCTTACAGCGGGGCAAACGCCAGGCCTCATTCCAGACCTCAGCCAAAAACGTTTTCAAACTCATCATCACTTCTGCCTCTAAGATGCCATTAGCATTCTCTCTGAAGTACATGTGCAACGCAAGCCGTCCACAAAGATGCATGATCAGAAAAAAAACAGCAACCATTTCAAATCGCAATCCAATGCTAAAGACGAGCAATCCCCCTCGCATCCATTTACCAGGGATTCACATCAGTGGCGTATCTTCGGATGGATTCATATCCGACATCAAATGCTAAACAGCAGTCACACAATCACACGGGACCGCCAAACCCATCACAGCAACCGCTACACCAGCTGCAGCGCACGCAAACAAACACTTGCTCTAAATGGAGCTAAATGGGTTTCCGTCCGATCTATCTCCTCCCGGTGCAAAAAACAAGACAGCTGCAAAGGTAGAGGGGTGGGGGCCAGTAGGGGGGGCTAGACTATTTCTGATGTTTCGTGTGCGTGCGTGCGTGCGTGCGTGCGTGTGTGTGTGTGTGTGTGTGTGTTGGTGTGCTATATAGCAGGGATGGAGTGAGAGAAAGATGAAGGAGGAGGAGAAGGGTGAGTTGGCGCTCTACTCCATCAGTAGCACAATCAGGTCTGGACAAGTTCTACACAATTCACACACAGGCCTTCATTTACTTGGTCTGTGTGTGTCTCTGTGTGTGTGACTGTGTGTATATTGTATGTGCATTCTTTGAATATTATGAACATGCTAAGAGACTTTAAGGTGACCACTCACCTCGTATGGGGACAGTAAGGGTTTGGAGAAAGCTGTGCCCCAATCGATAGAGAGACGTGGACAAGCGATCTGGATCCACCTGGGGGGGTGGGAGAGAGAAACCACAAATTAAAGGTGCATCTGTAAGTGTATGCAAATGTGTGTGTAAAACAGAGGCGGTCAGAAAGGGCAAGAGATCAAGATCAATTTAGACAAGCAGGATGCATCTGCAGCTGAACGCTGTGTCTGGATACGTGACGTGACGCAACGGGGTGGGGGGGCATGGAGCCTCCCACCGCCTGATCTGCAGCATCTGTTGGGGAGATGTGTCCTGATTTGCAACAGCTCTAAGGACAGCCAGGCTGCACTGTCTGAATGCACAGGGGGGGGGGGGCAGACTGGTGGCTATAAGCATGAACAAAAATTGGAAAAGAAGTGAACAGAACAGAGGTGAAAAGAGAAGAAACAAAGTGACGGGTGAGGCGAGTGTGAATAAAAAAAAATAAAGACCCCCTCCCCAAATAAAAGAAAAAACCCAGAACCAGCCAGGTCTCCACGGAGGTAGCCTACATAGCTGGCAGACAGGGTGGTGAGGGAAGCTGTGTATGAGAAAGACTGGAGGGGGTGAGGGGGGGGGGGGGGGGGGGGGGCAGAGAGAAGGACAGATCTACAACGATAAGGAGAAAGAGTAGCAAGACTAAAACAAGGAGGGTTAAAGAGGCACACACAAGGAGACGAGAGAGAACACGGAGACTGGCAGGGAGGAAAGTGTTTACTCTGGAAAATGCATGAACGGGGGATGAGGGAGGATTCGGATGTAAACAGCTGGAGTGGGAAAAATGCACAATGGGAGAACAAAGAAGGAAAGAAGTGGCAGGGGTTAGCCTTCACAATATCCATGCAATCCATGGCTCCATCTCCTCTGAGGCAGCAGATGCTTCTCTGGCAGCAGCCTTAATGATGGAGCTCCACCAGGCAAACTGGCAAATTAAAAGGGCTTGAGTTCTCATAAAAGCCCAGGATGTGATATTAGGTCACGGTAAATGCCAATAAGAATACACCCGATTAAGCCTGAACATATAGGTGGGTACGGAAGCACGGACGAATGCTCTTATCCTGATCTCTCTTTTCTCCGTTACTCAACTTTCGCTCAATTCGTTGAACTGCAGGATCGATCGTGTCATTGAATTTCAGTCCACTCATTTTGTTCCGGAAATAATTCACTCCCTCTGGATGTGGCATTCTCATTTTCAAATGACATTTTTTTAATGCCTCCCCCTAAAAGAGGGAATTTTTTATTCATGAGTCAGGAATGTTTGCACTAAGCACCAATCTCCCAAGAGTTAGGTTTGCTGAGTCAAGACGGGGATAGGAAGACTGAAGTATGACCTTCAAGTCATCATCTGTTATTCTCACCCGGAGCCGTTTATGTCGCTAAAGACTGCAAATGTAAGCATTTGTGTGTGCATGTTTGTGAGCGTCGATGTACACGTATTCTGCATGTGTCCATCTATGTGTGCACTGAGCTGAAAACAACACTGGGAGTGGTTAAAAGAAAGGGTGACAAATAAGCAGCGAATCCTCAGGGGAGGGGGGGTAACAGAGGAAAGTAAGACAAAAAGCATGGAAGGCTAGTTAGAGAGGATCGCAGAGCAGTTTGACAGAAGGGGTTTTTCTAATATTAGCACAGAGACTGACTCAATGGTGCACTTCAGTAAAATCCATGGCGCCGAGCAACAACCCAGAATGAGGTCCAAAGTGTATTTTTAGGGCTTATCCAGCCTTCCAGACAGCAAAGTAGAGATCCTACATCACGCAGTGCATTGAAAGTAAGAGAGAGCAGAAGAAAAGACAAAGAAGCACGCAGAGACTCAGGTCTGCGTATCATGAGCTGCATTACCTGCTGTGGCCCCCGTGACATTCTGCCACCGTAGGGAGCCCCGCCTGCATAGCTTCACTTCAATTACACGAACATCACTGACATGCCAAACAGCAAAAAGTTACCTTTCAGCAATTAAAAAATAAATAAAAAGGAATTTGTTTACCCTTAAGGGCAATACACAATGGAATTAAAATAAGAAATTAATTTCAGAGAAGTAAGAAATTAAAATTCAAACACAAAGATAAAAGACTGCAATGCACTGGGTGGCATTTTGCAGTCAAGCAGATATGAGTGTGCAGCGAACAGATAAGTGTACAATAGTCGAGAACCTGCTTGGGGACAGCCTAATTACACACTTAAGAGCATATGCTGATAGGGTCTCTCTCTTTATATGTGCGACTGTGTGTATCTAACGTCGGAGAAAGCCTAGGGGCGGGCTCTTTACAGCGGCTTCTTGGCCAACGCGGCATACTAACGCGTCATCAACCATCCCACTCTCTCTACTTCTTTACGTTCCTCCTTCACCAAAGCTGGATTCACACATCATCAAATGCTGTTACCCACGGCAGCCGAGGTATTAAAATAGAGAGGAATAAATGCTTTTAAAAGCAAAATGTCAAAATATTAGCGTTAGAGAGGCACGGGAAGTTGCGCAACCTCATTCTGAAACCAAGTCATTTCCTTCCAAGGACACAGATTCCCTTGATCTGGGAAAACCCCAATTTGTGCTGATGTGAGCGGATCATGACCTCTATCACAGACGAGCAGGAGAAAAACCGACATGAACATGTTTACATGTGTTTAAAAGTATAAAAGCAACAACATTTTTTAAAAACCAATTACGAGATGCAAACTTTCAGGACCTTTACAAAGCACGAGTGAAGTTTTGACACATTCTATTCAGCGTCTTTACGTTCACCGTTTTGATGAATACATGGAATAAAAAACTGGATCTGGAAAATGACTTTGTAAGTTTTCTGGTAAAGAAAATATATTTTTTCCTTTAACTGGCTTCTTCACCTTCATCAGTTTATTCCCACCTTGTTATCACACGTGGCAGTCGACAATAACAGCTTTAACTTCAAGCAGGTTATGATTGTGAGTTTTTGTTGAAATTGTTGATGAAGTGGTGTCATTAAGTCTGTTATTACATTGTATTGGTTATATTGAGGGATGTTAACGTTGTTTACTACAAAGCAGTGAGAGAGAAGTACCAAATAAACTGGTGTATTCCCATCTGATGATCTTTATGCAGGTCTCATTTTTGCATTTAAATATGTTAATAATTGCCTCATTGAAAGCCTTTGGTCTATAATGAGGATTTGTTTTGGTGGGTGAATCCTGTCTAACATGCATCATTTTGGAGTTTTTAGGCATCAGTTGGAAGAAGAGACAAAATAACAAAGTAATATATATATATATATATCCCTGACTGCCCGTTTTTCAAACAAAGCCCCCTCAACTACCTCTGCATCTCTCTATCTCGCTCTCCAACTCATTCCCAATGTCACTCAGACTTTCTGTCCTTCCATCACCCACTCCTCCCTCACATCACACCTCTCATCACTCCACAGTGAGAGGCCAATGTGGAGGAGTGTGAGTGTGTGCGTCTGTGCCTATGCAAATGTAATTGGTGTTGGCTCACATCAGTGTCTCCTGAGCCAGTAGTCCACATTCACCTCTGTTCTTCTGGTTGGAGGTTAAACACATCAGAGAAACTACATTTTAAGTAGCAGTAGTTTTCTTGTTATTTTAACTTTGTAAATGTTATCTGTGTTTTCATTGATATTTTATTGTATTTGTGGTTTATTGTATCTGTATTTTATTGTTCTTTTGTGAAGCACTTTGTGACACATGCAGGAATGACAGTTAAATGTTGTACTCTAACTTCGCTGTATGTGAGGGAATGAGCAAATGCTCATAATATATGAGTTGTGTTCATACCTGTTTAAGAAAAAAGTCATTACACTAGAAAATACTGGAAATTAAGTATTTTAATAACTTACAATAAACTTTAAAACCCATCTCTCTCCCATGTGTCGAAGCTGAGGAAACTGTATCAAGTATCTGCAGTCATATCATTTGTGTTTTCTACGAAGACCTGAATGCCGGATTAGTCACGGAAGCCACACAGATCCTTGTTAGAATGTGGCCGAGCGATGCTCGCAGAATGCATGATGATTGCAGCTTTAAGGTTAAGTTCATAAATCTGCAGGATAGAGCTACAAAAATAGGAGATTTTGCTAGTCAGATTATTATTTTTACAATAACCATTTAAGAAAATTCAAACCAGCATCAAGGCAATATTATGTCCAGAAATGTCAATGTTCTAAAGGGGTATGTGCATCTCGTGATGCTGCCCCTGTGCCTTTGGGAACAATTTACCCCCATTTTGAGTTTCTCAAGGAAAATCCTACTATGGCAGGGGGTAGACTATGGGTGGATTGAAAACTATGTATGATTTGACTACAAAAGAGATGTAACGCCTCGCCCAGGATATGACTGGGTTCATGTGCTGAGCGTGCGGAGCCTTTGGCCAATCACCTGCAGCATGGCCACTGGGGTCAGGCACGCTGTATGCCAATGGCAGGGGGGGGGGGTCATGAGTTCTGAGCAGTGATGGAGGCCCAGGTGGATAATCGGACAAAAGGATGGGCATGCATGGCAATGCTTTAACTGACATTTCCATGCCACATTATGCCATGATATTACTGCTACAACTCTACTTCAAGGGTTCATGATGTGAAAGATAAATTACCTATTCTTTATGGCAGAGACAAAGTGGTAAAACAAAGAGCCAAAGGAATGTGTGGAAGATAGATGATCCAGAAAAAAAAACTGCAGTGAGTTATGGTGCGTGGACACGAGGAAAGCACCAAATACAGCATGTTATTTATGTTACAGATAAATCTCAGCCCGTACTGAGGTATGACTCAATAGACGTGAGAGCGTCACCAACAGGAAGAGGAAAATATAGATTTTGAAAGTTGAATCAACCTTAAATTAGCCACAGCCAGCACCTACATAAGGCACCTCCTTTGAGTTTTACATTCTTGCATGCAGTAAAAGTGTACATTAGATTGATTTCAGCAAGGAGAATATGGACCTTTGTTCCATCTGCCATCACAAGCAGCTCATCTGATCCAATGAATAGCCTATGTCCTGATTGGAGAGGACATTATGTATGTATAAGTACATCTTAATACTCACGCATCAACGTCTGAAAACAGATCCAACTTGCTGGGGAAAATCTCAGAGAGAAGCACTCGAGTGAAGGACTTGCCTGCTGACTGCAGCCTCGACTCCAGGTCCTAAAAACAGAAAGAAGTAGAATAGAAGGTCAACTGGAGAGGTCTGAAGTCCACACATTAAACAAGATTCTCTCCAGGGTTGTGAGACTCCTCTCTATAAAAGGCAGGCATGATCAGACGCATTTCCAGCAAGTTACCCAGATCCCGATGTCTTTTCCGGTTGGAGCTGAGCGAATGAATGGTCTTCTCAGGCCAGGAGGCATATTTTGGGCGTTATATTGGGTCCTCTTACATTTGGCTCTGTCATCCACAGAACAAATTGGAATGGCGGAGGCATAGCTATGCCAGGGCCAACAATGTCTTTCAATTCAATCACATCTTGTCCAATGTCAATCTCATTTCCCTGCAACTATAATTTACAGGACATCTGAAAACATGCCTAAACCTGGTGGTGGGTCCATATTCTTATATAGATCTGCACCAAATTGCAACAAATCATAGATATGAACATCCTAAACATGTCTGATTATTGTAAATGGGATAAGATATTATTCAAGTCACACTCTGGATCCACACCACAGACATAATGCGGTGTGTTCCAGCCCAAGACCCTTCCTCTCTAAATCAGTTCAGTAATTTAATCCTTCTGACAAACCAACAACCAACCATATCATTGCTTCGGCCAGCCTCTATTGTTTTTACATTCAATTTGTTAAAGTGTTGCTGATATCTACTGCTCTTTTGTGCATAATGATACATTTCACAGAGAATTATTCTCCATTATTTAAGAAATATTCTGACCTGTTCGTACCATAGAACTAATGTATGTTTTCTCTCACGTCCCACTTTGCAATGCATGTCCTCCTGACACCATGAAATTAGGGAGGATGTCAATACATTCCACCATATGGCAATGTACGCTAAATGCATACAACACAGACAGAAAGGGAATTTCATAAAGAAAGATGAAGGAACGGAATGTGAAGCCAAAGAAGATCAACACAACAGAGTGGAACGAGCAGCAGCATGAGCAACCAGGGATGGCTTCACAGTCCTACAATTAATACCAGAGTTGTGCTCATGCTAATGCAGTAATAGCTCACACTTGCGAAGAATGAGTTCCTCACTGATGTGTCTGCACTTAATGGACCAGCATGAGTGTGTACACACAACTCCACGAGTGAGGTTTCCAAGATTACTATAATTAGTCTTTATAATTTAGTTTGGCAATTTGCTGAATGAGCAACATTAGCATCAATAATTCAATTTTAGGAAATTGTGCTCTGCAAAAAAGCCAAAGCCAAACTGCAGAAATGGTTTAAGTGAAGGAAAAGAAAGGCTTTTTGTTTGTTGCAATTTTTAGGGTTTGATCAACTATAATTTTCACTTCGGAATTGATCAAAGAAAATAAAAATAACATTTACATTTCTAGCAGTAATACTCTTGAATAGCCATAATTAAGAACTACAGCAGACCAATGTCCCTGTTCAGACCAACTCTCAACGAGGAACATGGTATTACATTTAGACTGTTTAAATGAGGATACCGACTCACCTCTAGGACCTTTGGGCTGCCCTGTCGGCCAAGAGTGCCCAAAATCAGGCCCCATTTCTTGGCCAATCGAGCCTTGTCAATAGCCTGCAGTCTTAAGGCGCGCATGGCCTTGTGGTCATAGTACTCCCTGCTGAACACCTTGCTGTAGGGGTCGTATCTATGAACAAACACAAGCAGCAGGAAAGACAGACAGATCGGGAATATGTTCATAAACATAATCAAACTCTAAACACTATTTTCAAGGACAGACATGCAAGAAAGGAAAAAAAAAATCCAATCACAAAAAGCCATCAAGTATGAAGGGAGTAAACCAAAGTATTTCTGATGTTTTCTCCAGTACAAGAGGCTCACTTGAGATTAGAATCTTGTTTATGAGCGAGACCTGCAACCTGTGCAACAGTGCATGGCTTTAATGACACAATTTTACTTTGCACACAACCCAGACCTCATTAACACCCAACTCCATCCTCACATAGTCATCATGTCACTGCAAAAAGGTGAGTGCATGGGAGTCCTTGATTTGAATGGCCTTGAACAGCATTCAGAGACACCGTTTGTAGCAACGAAACAATCTTTTGAGTATCTTCATCCGTGTCAACGCATCCACGTAATTATTTAACTGATTAATCAATTCAAAATGTTTTTTTTTCTACTAATTTTGACAAATTTAAAATCACTTTATTCCACATTTAATAATTTGCTATAAAATTGTGTGATTACATTAAAGGTGTAATGTTAATTGGCAAAATTCTAAACTTTATAAATGCCGTCAATCTATAAATTATAGAGAAATGAAAACATTTATATGACGCGTATGGATACAATACCTGTAGGCAGGGATATCTGGGTTTGCTATCATGATCGACTCCAGGTGAAATCTTCCATCTCCCAGATAACTACGGAAAAATAGCAAGCAATATTAGAAGCAAAGGAAGGAACAATGGAAAAAACAGATACACCCTCTAGACCAGGGGAGTCCAAACCTTTTGCAAAGAGGGCCAGATTTGGTGAGGTGACAATGTATGGGGGCTAAATTAACATGTACATATCTAACTATATCAATTTGTACAGTTTGTTGTATACGTATTTATTTGTATTGCTTTTAATTTGCTTTGTTTTACTCCAGCTAGGTCGGCAATGCAAATGAGAATCTGTTGTCAATTGCCTTACCTGGATAAATAAAGGTTAACGTAATAAATCAATAAAATACAAACAAACCATTTGATTAAATTTGACTCATTACAGTAATCCACAGGGAAACGCGACAGCTCTTCGTGAGAAAACAGCCCAATAACAAAAATATATGATCGATTTACCAGGGAACTACAATAAAGGACAAACTCACCCAGATTCAAGAGCTTAACCCCTTAAGGAAAGCACCGCTCCTTTCGCCGCCCCTCGATGCACCCAATCCTCAGCCAAGCCCAACCAGGATAATGCTTACGGTTTTCACAGAAAACCGCTTACGTTTGACTGTTTCGCCTTTTTATTTAGTCAACTTGTACAAGCTTGCTACTTTATTTGACTTTCAGGCCCTAATTTCTGAGGTCCATCTGCTTCATTTTCCCTTTTACTGAGAGGTAACACATCGACATGTAACTTGTAATGTACGCACGCGCTTCTCTTCCTCTCCGTAGCTGGTTTATTGGAAATCATCAACAAATCATCAACAAAACAATGTGCAGCACATAGTCACACATAGACGCTCACGTGCGCACACACACACACACACACACACACACACACACACACAGCCACACATGCATGGCGGCGGCGTTCCGAGGTATAAATGTTCAGAAATCTTTTACTTTCAGATCTCAAAGGCTTCAGAAACCATAATAGACACAAATGTAGGAAAAGTCGTGGGATGAGAGGCTTGTAGTTTTTATTTAAACAGCGTAAGTTGCATTTTAAAAATGTCAGACCGTCCCGGCGGTTCGTGTATAAAATGTCAAGATGCCACAAAGAAAGGGACTGAGCTGAGCTGACGTGACGAAAAACCACTTGTCCTCAGTTGATTTCCCCCCTTTGAAATTAATAGCAAAAAGTCATAGCTGAGACAGTGTATATTTGTGCTGTATTAATCTGCTTAAGGTATTGCTCACTATAATTTTCACTTCGGAATTGATCAAATAAAATAAAAATAACATTTACATTTCTAGCAGTAATACTCTTGAATAGCCATAATTAAGAACTACAGCAGACTCACGAATGGTATTTTATTTTACTGTAGCTATATGACTGCGTCATCATAAATGTTCAACAAGTTCCAATGTCCAATGTCCCTGTTCAGAACAACTCTCAACGAGGAACATGCTATTACATTTAGATGGTTTAAATGGGGATACAGACTCACCTCTAGGACCTTTGGGCTGCCCTGTCGGCCAAGAGCCGCTTGGCCGACAGGGCCAAGCGGCTCTTGGCCCTGTCAAGAACATGGGCAGATAAAAAGAGCTGCTTTTATTTATCGTTTTATCCCAGTTTGATGGCAATCTTAGTTAAATAAAAACCATTAATTAGTAATAAACAATCCTTTGGTTTGCAGGATGTTTAGGGTCATAGAGGGAGGGAAATTCAGCGCAATACTAATGACATCTGAGCTTAGTGCATTGAATGAGTGTTAGAATCAGAGCGAGAGCGAAGGGGAAGAAAGAGGAGAATCGATTCTCTCTCCAGCCTCATCCCTACACAATTTAACTCACACATCAAAGACAAGGCACATTGAATTAGCAGGTGAAGCATACCCTAAACCTTCTGCTTCTTTCACACGCACAAAGCTCTGAGTACCACACACACACACACACACACCTTTCACTCCTGGAGGGACCGGATTATGCATATAGCAAAGCTTGACCTTATGTAGCTATTTAAATCTCATGCGATGAGCGGTTTTAATCTCATGGACTAACACTAGATGTGGGCAGATCAGACATAACCGGGTGATGCACCTAGACATTATTATACTTGGGGAATTGCTTTAATTCACGAGGTACTACAAGGCATGGGATTTACTCAAGTGCAGAACCACATGTAATGCACAGCAGGGCTTTTCTAGAATATATATATATGATGAGGTGAGGAGCTTTAGAACATTTGAAAATGGAGCATTCTGAGGCTACCTGAGGGAGAAATTGTTTCCTCTCGTATTCTTTGCCTGATCGATCCCTGCATGGTCCCGATCTCACTTTCAGTATCGTATTTATCAGCTCTGTGACAGCAGAAAAACTTAATCTTCTTTTACCATGGAGAATCCTTGGCTTTCTTTGTGCCGCAGGTGAAAAGGACCTGAGAAGATGGCACTCTGACTGCAAGTCAGAGGATTCTGTACATAAGCTTTATGGAATCTCATAACTGTCAGAGTTACTGTTTAATTTTCATTGTACATAGTAGAGTCTTTTAAAGATGGTGGACCCATGTGGGACAATAACACAGCGGCAACGGCCGATGAACAGCAGCAGGACAGCGGAGCTATTATATATATATATATATGCATGATTTTATATTTTAGGAGCATATTATGCAAAATGTATTACATAATATATAGAATAAAGCATTAGTTGAAGGAGGATTATTGTTTAAAGTAGTATAATGTACGGTATGTAAGGCTAGGCCAAAGGGAAGAGGGTGAGGCATCTGTGAGTGAGGGCTTGACATGCCTACTTGTCACAGGTATAATATCACACTAATTATTCCTCACGTCACATGGGTGACCTGGCAGGCCTAATTACGACAGCGAGGGCGAGGGGTCTGGACGAGTCAAAGCTGGATGTCTTTGGATGTCTACATATCTCTACTAATGAAGGGAGGACAGGGCTGGGGCTGAAACTGTGAGGAAGGAGACAGGAGGAAGGAGGGTTCTTACATTATGGCATTGACGTGGCGTTCCAAGCGAGGGGAGGTGCAGCCCAAAATTTCCCCTGGTGACAGAGGCCGACATTGTGGGACCAGCACATCGAAATCTGTCTTCAGCGCTGTGCTTATAGCCTGCATCATAGAGGGGGGGGGGGGGGGGGGGGGGTAGATGAGTACCGTAGTCGGACAATCTGATGTTTTGAAGAGCTCACCTTGAACACTTTCTATCGTTCAGGAGCCTTAAGTTGGAAAGGGCTCTTCAAAAAGACACATCAAACAACGTTCATGAATTGTACACGTCAATAGGAAATTACACTTCAAGAGGCCCTGGACTTACCGGTAGATCTACAAAGAGTTGATGGACACATCATTCTTCCGATGTTGTTTAACAGCAGATCAAATTTAGAGCGAGAGAGAGACAGATTTTTGTGGGGTTTTCAATGCTAAAATGTAATATTTGTTTCCTGACCTCATTCTGGATCTGATCCAGACGAAGTTCGGTGGTGAGATAGAGGCCCCCACCCTACATGACTGTGTCAAATTCCATAAATATCGTTCAATAATCAACCGAGATGTTGAGGAACAAATTTTCAAGCTCCATTTACTGCAATGTTACTGAAAATATCAAAATGATCCAGAATCCAGGATCTCTTCTGGATCATCACCAACATTTAATCAACTGTTCCTGGAAACATTTCCAACAGTTCCTGACAAAATCATCAAGATCCATCCAGACCTTTTTGCCGGCGATTACTTAATTACATTACCTCCGCCTCGCCTCGGCGGAGGTAATGACGGAACGGAGAGTAAAAAACTAAAACTTAATTTTATAGCTGCTGTCTATAACCCTAAGAACAGAGATGAGTGTGACGCTTAACGGGAAAGGCCTCCTGAGTTCATTCTCTCTTTCAAATCCAAAATAGCTGCTGCAAGGTTTCTCAAACCCACACTTGAACAGAACCAAAGTGCAGACTGTGAGTTTGTTCACCAAACCAAAGACGTATACTGTACAAAAGCACAGACGAGTTTGAGTATTTCTACACTCTACAGGCAAAAATAGCAACAGTAAAGCAGACTAATCTCTTACCTGCAGAGCGGACACAAACTGAATAGTGCTGACGAGAGCCAGGCATTGTCCAGCAGGGAAGTTGAACTTGACCGTGTCCAGGAAGTGTGCATTGTCCATCTGGATGTCTACAAACACATACAGCATCTTAATGCCTGCAGTGGAGTCCACAGGGACTGCAGAGAGACAAAGACAAAGGACAAGACAGATGAATAATTCAATCTGCCGTGTCAGATACGTCTGTGCTACACTATTGATGGGGGGCTCGCACATTAACACACAGTACATGTTCAGTGGTGCAGCTGTATGGGAGCGCCGTGCATGCACCTATACAGCTCGCAGTGGATGCCCATGCACTATAAGTGAAGCTCGTTCAGTGTGAATCTCCGGCACATGCAAGAACTGATGCCGAGACCTCAATTATTTAGGGAAGGGACACGTGCAATTACAATTAACGCCATTCATTTCACAGGCCATTTACTGTGCAGCCAGCCCTCGGAAACGGAGAGGTAGCCGGAGTTCCAGGTTACACGATGAAAAAGTCTCAGAGAGTTTAAGAAAACGAAGGAGGAGGAATCATCATTTGTGTCGATCATTCTTTTGCAACATTGGATTTTCAAACCGAGACCAAAGGGGATTCTTTTTTGTTATGAATCGGCAAATGGCCCATTATGGTACAAATGTTCTCTGAGCTAGTGCTGCTCACTTGACGGCCTAGATTAAAGCGAGAGCGCAAAAGCATAAGGAGGGAGGGGTGGGCTGGAAGAGACTGAAGATCTGTTCGATACACTTCTTTTCAAAGAATTAGAGGATTGAGAAATTCTTCTGAAAGCAGGCTGGGAAATTCAATATTGGGGATGGGGGGGGGGGGGGGGGGTGATTTAATAATGTTCTATTTAAATTCCAGGGCAAGGAAGAGAGGAGTGGAAAAAGTAATTGGATACTCCGTATGTGAGCTGAGAGGGAAGGGAAGTAGATGCAAGTGGATTTTGGCAACATGTTGAGTGGGAAACCAAGGAGTTAAAATGATCCGGAGGCTAAAAGGGAGAGCAGGAGTTAAAGCAAATGCAGACGGCGGCTCACAGCTGTCTGTTGCTTGTTTATGGGGACTCCCAAAACGTAAAAGAGCCAAGAAAAGTGACATCGATCTGCGATTGCATTAACATGGTCGCCGGAAAGCACTTGGGCACTGCAATTAGAGACACTGTCAAGGAGATGGACAGAACACACTTCAACCATCAGCTGGTTTATTCATCTGTTTGCTACCTCTCAGCGCAGCCGCTCGTGTAAACAAAAACACAAACAACGTATTTCACATAACTGGAAATTGGCCTGTTTACAATTGGCTCCATTATCAGGATGAGCAAACATGTTCCATTCCGCTTTGAGCGCGTGAGGATGGCGATGATTTGGCGCCGTTAGCATACAATCAGCGTCGTGGAGCACAGGCCAGCATGCAAGGTCAAAATAAACAACACAAGGCATATACTGGAACAGGAAGCGCTTCTGTGTGTCTAACAATGGAGGTTTTAAGTCAGTAATTAAATCACATCAAACATAGGACAGAGAGTAAAAGGGCCTCTTCAGTCGGCCAATGCTGCTTCATGGGACGAGTGGAAGACGAAGATGGTTTCGTTCTGCACAGATGAAGCTGCAGTCCGTGTCGCATGTGAACCACCCACATTATTCAAATGTGACTTCCATCAGATTCACATTTGAAGGGAAACTTATGTTTTGTTTTTAGAGTATATAAAGAGCATATCTGTGCATGGAAAACATTTGCAAAGTTAAAGGGAGTTCTTCCCTTCTCCAGATAACACTGCTCCTGAACCGCATGAAAAGCTTCTCCTCTACCTCAGAATAACACAGCATCACCTCCAGATCAGCTGTTCGAGTGCAAGTATCTGCATAAACATCTTTAACAATTTTAACCTGAGGAAGTCAAGCCGATGGAGGAGTAAATTTATGTGTGATGCAAACATCCTCAAGAAGACAACGTCAAGGATGTGTAAATACCACATGGACAAAAAGCGGAAGAATCAATCAGGGGGGGTCATAAGGAGGACTTGGGAGAGCAGAACTGTTTCAGACAGAGGGGTTACTATGGCACTGCAGCGGCTGGTGCTTGAACACTTAAATCGGGAAAATTTACTGTTGTAAATGCCAAAAATAAATATTTGAAACTGAAAATAAGCAGAATGTCCAATTTAAAGAGGATACTGTTTTTTCTTACTAAAGTTGTACTTAACATGGTATGAAAATAATTTGAGGAAATTCTGTTTGCTGGATTTTTTTTAACACTTAACAAGACAGGTGCAGAGGAAATGTTTTAAGTATTGCATTTATTAAAAGAAGTAAGGGATTCCGTGTCCTCGCTCTGCCTCTGCTCAATGTGCAGAATAAGCTCTAAGAACTAAGCAACAAAAACTTATTTCCCATTAGCTATCTGAATTTCTCAAAAATAGTGCATCACTGTGCAAACTCTGCCTATCAGGACATCGTGCCCGCTGTTTCCTAACAGAAGAAGCTAGCTGTCACATTGGAATCCAGTGCAGGATATGAAAACCATAGCTGTGTGTGACTGACAACTGCTGCAGCGACTCAGCAATGTTACACCGCTGCTGTTTTTGCAGCACTGTAGGTCTTGTTCATAATGCCTGCTAAATTCCAGACTATTCTGCATAATTATTTTCATGAGAAACATGTGGGAACTATTTATTATGGAGAGGAAAACATCACTCCATCTCTCCCCTCTCAGTTTCACTTATTTTAATCAGAATGGTGATAAAAGAGTGCATTATTACGGTAATACAGATTTAATTGACATTTGTGTTTCTTTTTTGTATTATTTTGAAAGGAAACTTCTCTATTTTAATTCCACTCATTTGAAGGCCACTAAAGTCTGTCTATCATCATCTACGTGTTGATTATGACATGATCACGACTCTGTTATAATGCCTCCCCTCTGCAGTATCCTATTCACATCCTGATGAATTTCTGATAGCTGTCTAATGGATATTGTATTCATTTGCTGATGTTTATTTATCACGCTGATGATTGTAATAGCTAATCTAATACAGGGGGACACAGCTTTCATCAATTTCTATGATTGCCTTCATGTCTGTGCAAGCAGTGGCATTGGTTGGCATGTAAATGTATCATAAATCAAAGAACAAGCAGAACGCAATTAATTAATATGCGTGAAACCATTTTGAGAGAAATATTCAGCCCCGGTGTTGCAGCACAAGCCAAGAAGCAGGCGTGGGATAATATAGTGGAGCAGATTAATGCCTCATTCCCTCAGTTTGAACACATCAGTGAAGAGTGTGAAAAGCAGTGGTATGTGTTGTATTCTACGTGAGAGGGGAGAGGGAGAGAGCACATTTGTATTTCTCCATGTCATTTTGTTACAATTATTCACTTCTCTGGTGTTCGACCTCGGAGCTAGAATTCTTGCTACTAGGAATTAATTTCTAAGATAATTCTTAGAGTCCTGACTTTTTTTACAAATTCCCAGTTCAAGTTAAACAAAGAAAACATGTTAAGACTCAGAGATTTAAGCAGGAAAAAAAAATGGATGGAAGAAAGACAAGCGCCGAAGGAGAAATCACATCCAAATCCTGAATTAAACATTACAGATTGTGCCGGATGTTCGTGATCATTCTCATTAGAGATGCGCCCACATCTCCCACCGTGATGCCGGATATGAAAGTGATCATAACAAGATGATATTGCGCAACTTGAAAAAATGCGACTGATGATTTGGGTCTGTCACAGCCTTCATCAACACAGCGATTATGCAAACGATGACAGTGCATTTGGGGTCCCCCTCTGCAGCACATACCATATCACATTTCACACTCCTTGCTGGTGTGAATAACTAGAGGGAATGAGACATACAGTATAAATGCTGGGTGATTCTTCACTGTCTATTGGTTTAAGCTGTAACTGGGCCAAAGCCTTCCTCTTGAAAAATATTTTGTTCAAAAAAAATAAAATATCGGTTGATTTAATTGTGTATATTATCACTAAGGATGCATTTTCAAACCTTCAATTTCATTCATTTCTTACTGTTGAAATTATTTATGGTCTCTTTAATCTCATAACACTCCCACCACTGTCTTTTTTTGGACATAGAAAAAAAAATAAGACTGCAGAAATTCCCAAATCCAGTATATGCATCATGTCTCGACACACTGATTCATTGGGGTCACCAACCTTCCGGTTGGTCCAGGTGGTGCCTGGTGAAGCGCAGGGGATGGTGCTAATGGAGTTCTGCTGATGCTGGTGACTCCAGCTCAAACCAAGCTCGATGACAGAACAAACCTTGCAAAGTCATGAGGATCTATAGCTGGCCTGCCATTATCCGAGCGCGGCTCTATCTATCTCTCCTTCCTCCTGCTTTCTCAAACATGAAAAAGTTGTTCGGGACAAACTGATTTATTTGTTTGGTAAAATGACATTTGGAAACAAAGCCGTAAACTGAATAATGAATGAGTGGCATGAAATGATTGCCTTACCATTTTGGAAAATAACCAAAATAAAAGACAGACAATAAAAAAAAGTGATTTTTCTCTCCCACTCTCCCTAAAGTACCTTTATATCTCGGCGCGTTTGAGACTCCACAAATCATGCACTCAGTTATAAAAATATTTAAATGTCACTAAGGTAAAATAAAAACCCACATCCCCTCATACAAAACGTTCAAATGTGCACAAACTTTATAATGGGGCTCATATTGCACGGCAGTAAATGACGGTGCTTTATGAAGACAGAATATGAGATGGCACCATCAGTCAAAAGCCAAAACAGGAGATTAATTCAAAGGAGAATAAAGGAGCACAGCACAAACAGTTTCTCCGATTCAGCTGGAACACAGTGTCATTCATGTCCCACAGGTGTCTGACAGCTTTGGAAAAGGGTTCAGAATATTGTGATGAAGATCCGGAACATAAAGTGCCAGGCTCGTTAAACAAAGATCTTCTCAGCATCCCGCCATAAATCTGATCCATGCAAGAATTCAATTATCTGGTTTCTTATGGGTATGAATGGAAGGAAATGCGTGTGCAATCTATCCTTGTTATAATTATACATACATGTTAGTGTTGCACGATTATCAAAGACTAAAACCTTTGTCAAGCCAAAACCAACAACGGGAGAGCCTTTCAATGTATTAAAATTCTGCTCATCATTTCTGGTATTTGGGAAAGGTGAGGTTGTTATAGCAGGGATATATCAAAACTATTGATTTAGCATTTCCTTACTTGCTCTGCAAGAGACAGACAGCGGGGGCAAGGGTGAAGGTCTCCGAGAGCTACATGAGGATTTCAAAGGATGGCTCTAATGCATGTTCCCTATTGATCTGCCTGGTAAATGTGATGGTCCAGGCTCCAAAGGTCTGGCAGTCCATTCCGTACGAGCACGGAGCATCCCGCACCAGCTAGTTCCGTTTTCTGCTGTTCGATAATTCCATCCGGTGGTCTCTGCTGGAACGTCTTTATTTTTTGTGAACTTCTTGTTAAAGTGGGCGTACTTGACATTTGGCCTCTTCCTTTGGGAGGAGTAATTTACAACAAAAATAATGGAGAGACACTCGGATGGATAAAGGCACTCACTGAGACAGCTGTGGCCGTAGTGCACCATGAAGTCGGCTCCCAGTGCTCGGGCGGTGAAGTCGTCTACGCAACATGCCCCGTATGTCACGTCCCCCATCACGATTGTATCTGCGTCTGTAAACCTGCAAGGCGAGAAACAGACACACAGTTAAGTTCAGTCATTGACAATAATAATTTAATCCACCACACACCACGTGAAACAATCTACGATACAAAAGCAGAGCACTGCAAAAGATCATTGCATATAATCAGCCATCTACCTGACAGAAGTACCATTATCGTGTTGTCTCCATTAGCTATGCAATGCATACAGAGTTATTTCCAGATTGAGCAGACTGAAATTTCCCCGTAATAAATGCATGGAATCTGATTAAGAGGCCCATCAGAGATGCAATGCTGCTGGGACATGGGCAGAGTGATTACTGGGTCGTACACAATCCAACACGCCACGGGAAGAGCGTAACGGACGAAATAGGAAATGGAATGTTGGTGGGAGGAAACGTATAGCAGTGTTAATCAAATCCTATTTATAACACATGGCACATTATAGGTCCAGTTAATTTATATAAAACACAAATTTAATCCAGCGTCTCCTTTCTAATTATTGCCGTCTCCTCCCTGCTTTAGCTCATCTCCAATATCAATCACCTCCCTGCTTCCCTCAGCGTATCAGCACAGATTTGGTCTCATCTTAGAGTACTCGGTTCAGTCATTCCCACTGAAAAGTCATTAAGATCCAATTAAGATGTCAGAGAAGTCTCTGAACTCCATAAAAGCCCTTGTTAATTAGCTCTATAGCATAGGGCTCTACGTGTGAGAAATAAGCAAATGATTTTAATCGTCGCTTAAACAACTGCACTGGTTCAAGTGGCAAACATGCCTGAGGAGATTTGTGTACTGCACTTAAACACATACTTCACAGTGCAGTAGTACTGCCATCGGTTGTCTCACTGTTATAAGTATTCATAAATATCTCACGCATCTCCATTATTCCACGTGTAATCTACGTAATATAAATACTTTCCTGACTATATTAGAATTTTCTCCTATTACTGGCATAAAAGAGTAACTAGGAGCAAAGATGCTGCAAGAGACAAAACCAAAAACTTCACTTGTCTGAAAATTGTCTGGTCAATCGTCAAAAAAGGCTCCTCTTTCATTGTTTGTTAAATTTTGTCTAACAATTTTCATCATCAAAGTCTGGTCATCCAGTATCTGTCTGAATAAATGCTGGTTTAAGTGCCTCTATGTGTGGGATATTCAATTTAATCTTCTTTGATGAAGCTCGCTATTTTAAAAGTTCAAATTCATTTCTACAAGTATATACAAATAGTTCTTTATTTGTATTAATTTATGTTGCCTGAATGATAGTTACATTTTATTACACTCTAAACATTTTTGGTGAATTTGTCTGCATGCATTTTTCATTTGTGCATAAGAACAAATGTTCTTTATATTGTGTTCCTTATTGTGCTCTTTATTCTGGAAAAACAAAAGCAATGGATTTCTTGCAACGGTTTTTCACAAACTGACATTACAAGCCCCTGGAGGCTAGGTGTGCTGTTGGGGTTTGGGCTCTTTACAGTGTAAGGTGGGTGAGAGAGAGAGCGAGAGCGTAGGCGTGGTTCAGGGCGGGTCTGGGAGAGACACACAATTACAACAAGTGTTCTGTGTTGTACCGACGACGCTCTCTCTTTCATCTGCAGCAGCTCTGGACCAGAGGGAGAGTCTGTGCTTCGGACTTCAGAGCTCAAACACGCTGGAACATTTTTAGAGCCGAGAATCTTTTTTTTTCTTTGTTTGTTTAGTGATCGCACATAAAATAAAAACTGTTATCAGCTGCCATCTGTGCATCACTGAGAACAGACACACATAGGCTGACATTTTAATCCTTAACTCCAACAGCTGGGGTGCACATACTCATCGAACCACACTGAAAGAAATTTGTCAAAAAGTGACAGAACTATTAAAAAAGAAGCAAGATTCTATTCTTTCACCTAATATACATTACCTTGTGCTTCCATTTACAGAAACAGAGAGGTCTTTTTAAGTGTATATAGAAAGGCCCAAACCCAATCTCCTTACCCCACGGTGCTAAACAAATAAACACAATCTGTAGAAATGTCTGATAAAAAATTCCCAAAATTCCAAAACCAAAATTCCCTGGTCAAAAACAGGATTTTCAATCCAGTTTCTGTATTTTGCTCTAAATGTAAATTGTAATTCTACTCTATGCTAGTTCTTTTTTTTAATGTATTTAATATTGCATGACGAATATTGTTTTCACAGTTTTCACTACCTCAACTGATATTTAAAGTGAGTAAAGGAAAATGGAACGTTATATTTATGCCGTGACATCAATCCTGCCAATACTGATGTACTGGATCAAGGTTAGGTTCTCTCACAAGCAGATGTTTTTGTGTCTCCCACTCTCAATGCAGCGCTGGAGAGGAAGCTGAGTGCCTTGCTCAAGGACAAACCAGAATGGAGCATGAAAGGACTGCTTCATCTCTCAACACCCCTAACGTAAAGGAGGCAGCAGCACAAACAATGATGAGTACTACAGAGTACATGTATGATTACTATCAACTCTCGAAAGCTGCATCAGCGCTGGTTGTTATGCATGCAAGGACTTACAAATGTGTGGACGATGAAGAAGCCTGTCAGGCAGAAATGCGGAGAAACATGACAAGAATGGAGCTCTTCAGTCATCTGCCTTCATTGTGTGGGATAATCCTATTTGTCACTTTGCATGTTTCCTTATTTCCCTGCTGAGGAAACAATGACTTTCTCCAAGATTTACAAGTCATGTTTTGTATATATGATATCAATGCTAACAAAAGTACTTTAATGTTACCCAATGATAATTTCCACAACACCGAATGAACATTTGTCATCTAATCAAGCCATTACATTTATGCAATGTTACAACAGGGAATACGAAAATAAAATCCACCCGACATTCTGGCAGCAGAGTAGATATGTAGAAAGGTTCGCCCTCCCAGCAAAAGACTTTTGATTTCAGTCCTTCAGTCAAAGACTTGGACTGCAGATTGACGTTGGATTGCTCTCCTCGTGGGCGAGTGATTATACTCCAGGGCCTGTGACATTTCTCTCACTCTCCAAACACATGCAAATGGTTTTATGACTCTAAATTGGCAAGAAGGATGTTGACACCACTGACTCTCACTCAGACTCGGCCTGCAGACAACCATCTCAGTGTGCTGGATTATCACTATGCGCTTCTTTGGCTAAGATGTATTCATTAACAGTAAATTTCCTTTTGCAAAAGATTCAATCCAGTAAGTAACTAAAATAAAAATCTTCTTAGAGTGAAAGTCAGCGAGATAAGTTCATCTGGAGTTGATTAAAGGTTGATTTTACGCTCACATATTAGCGCAGCATATGTGCAACAGTATGGGCTCATTAAACTTTCAATTTACATGAATAATATTAAAAATATTGGTGTCTTGGATGAGGGGAAATGCATTTAAAGTTATTATTCTAATCAAGGTAGTAATATTTAACACTTCTCTCTGTATTGTTTTTCTGTGGATCATGTATGCAAAAACAACAAAAACAAAACAGTACCAGCTATTTTAACAATAAGCCAGTAGAAAGTTGTTTTGGTGTCTCTGGTTTTTAGTACTGTCATTATGAATCATAATGTGCAATGCTATATTTTTATTTTTATTTATTTTAGCTGATCATGTGCCTATTTATTATAAAATGAGGATCATTAGAGGTTTTCCAGAATGCAGAGCTGCTCTGATCCAGTTGGCTCTTCTTCAAAGACGCTGTTTTGCCATTGCTTGGCGCTCACAATAAAACAGATGTCTCCATAAGATGATGTTCTAATTATATTCTTACTCAGAACAGGACACAGATTATATAACGTGTTTTAAGGAGAGTTTCACGAAGATCCGAGTTTTGACTGAACGTCTTTGGGGTGTAACACCTGCAGCTAGCTGTGGTTGGATGTTCACTCCAGCCCAGCTGCTGTTAGATAACCCTTTAGGTTCAGTGAATACATTTGCGTTGTTGTTGTCAATTTATGTTCCTAGATTAACTATATTTATAGACAAGGGTTTTCCAACATATGCATCTCAGTTCTTAAGGCAGCGCTGCCTGGTTTTCGTCATTGTCTCATAGAATCCTTGGCAATTGTACACCGAGAAATGTTTCTCAAATATAAGCCCATCTTTGATGGTCAGACTTTAATAACAGCCCTTCCATATTCTGGCATCTTACCAATTAACATGTTTGCCTTTATTTTCATCAGATGTTTAGACAACTGCCCTTCTAACTGACCGTGTCTGAGTTTGTTTGAAAAGTGGAATTAATCATGAATTACTTAGTTCATTCAGAATTAAAATGTATAACCAATACAATAAATCAAACATTAACCATATGTGTGTATTGATTTCAGCTCGATATATGTCAAAGGGATAAACACATCACATTCTGTACGTCTTACAGTCTCTCAACTTTGTTAGAATCAGGTTAACAGGTTTACTTAGTGTATTCGGAAAAAATATTTATGTGCAGAGTTAAGAATAATGTGAATCAACGCCTTATTTTGAAGAAAAAAGATGAAAGAATGGAGAGATTAAGTTTAAGAGATTAAGGTGAGAATAGGACCGGATCAGAACAGCTATTGCTATTGCAGTACACTTCACAGTACCTGTAGGTTGTTTGTCCATGTGACTGAGGTACTAGTGATATACGTTTTATATCTGAAGTCTAATAATAGCAGACCATTCTCATAGGAACCAAAGTGACAGTCAGGTCAGGAAGGTGGTTACAGGTGCAGCAGCACAGCTCAGCACAGATGCCCCTGAGGCACTGTGGACAGGCTGCTAAAATGAGCGTATGTGACACCCGGGCATAGAATGTCAAGAAATACACTTACACACACACAGAAACACACTTAGAAGATTGCCTTTTCCCTCTACACACATGCATATGGGAATTATTTCCCACATTTAGAAATAGCTCAACTTTCATTCTGCTACATTTCAGACATAAGCCCTATCATCCCATTGTGTGTCTGTGATTGGGTTTTGGCAAGAGGCAGAGAAGATTGTTCTGGCTGCAGACGCTTCTCCCAAAAATGACAGGCTAGCAAAATGGACATGACCTGTCCTTATTATGTCCTTTAATGACTTTCATTTAGGAAAAACAAATAGCTTTAGTAAATGAGTTGCGTAAATTGATTGTGATTTTATTGTTTTCTACATACACAAGATTAAGAGAGAAATATGGTAAAAAGATGGAAGTAAAGCGAGAGGAGAGGGAGGATGATGATGATGATGATGATAATAAGCGGAGGACCGACCATGTCAGACAGATGAGCCGTTTGTTGTCGGTTTTGTAATATTATTAAATCTGATATCGGCTTTCTGCACACGTCACATAATAAATATCCTGACAAAGTACTGCCCTCCAAACATTATTTTGGCCAGAGGTGCTGGATGGAAGGATTAAATGATCTCCTGTTCCATTTTCTCAGCACATCTCTTCCATTCCGTGTCTCTCCTTGCCTGTTGGTCAAAATGAGTACATAACAAAGATGTAGGGAGACTCCTATCCCAACTTCCCCAGATGAAATCTGGAGATGAAATCCCTTGAAAATCATGTCCCTTTTACTGCAATCCACTCGTGCAGAGGAACAGAGATGTGAGTCAGATTGATGTTCAGTATCTATGTTTTCACTAATGCCAATAGATAATCCTTTAACTCCCTGAAAAAACAAAATCATTACTGCTATTTCTGTGCGTGTGTCGCATCTATTTGTCATGGCATTTATTCAAAAGCTTGCTACATGGAGTATAGAAAAGCCTACCGCCTTATCAAGATAGGGCTGCAAAAGGCACTGAGTAGCAGAGTGTGCGTGCTCAAGAGAGCTGCAATCCAATCCCACACAGAAGGCCAGAAATGGCAGTTAAAATGCATGCTATTGTTCCTCCTTATATGCACGTAACTTAAGATGCGTGATCACCATATCACGTGAAAAAGATTAAAAGAGGATGTTCAGCTATTCGTCTTTATCAGTACAGTGTGTCTGGTTGATGTGTAGCTGGACGGACTGATGCTGGAGAAATAAAAACCCAACAACTGCCATTTACTCTCTGAGTCAAGTGTTCAACTCTCGTGCAAAGAAGTATGGGGTATAAGCTTTCCATTGCAGCCATGCAAACCTTCGACCTGAGAAAAACAAATACACAATGTCTGTTGTAAAATCTCAACTGTTCCGACTTTTGCAGAAAAAAAAAGTTTCATCAAGTGTGTTAGTGTCTTTGTATCAATCCTTTTGATAGAGCCAACCCTAGAAAGTAATGATTGAGCCTCTTTCTCTTGAATTGGGGCAGCCAAATTCATTAATCACCTCTTTCACCCATCCCTCTGTCTCCTGCCACGCTCTCTTCATTTTCTCAAGCTGCTCAGGTCCGTCCTCTTTTATGCTCCCTGTGATAATTTCCATCACTTAATTTTTTGACACCGCCTACTTATCAGGATTTTCTTGTTTGATGAATCGAACGAAGTTAGTCTTGGAGATTAAGTTGTCCTTCCTTTCTAGCAACAAAAAAAAAGTATTTTCACCTTAGAACCTGATTTTGATTTTCCTCATCACCATCAAAACAAAATAATTCTAGTCAGGCATTATGTTCACTTTATAGCATCTAATGATGTGTGACAGGATAGCGTGAAATACCATATTGCCATTCTCTGTGTTCCTATGAAGTAAACCTCCTAATTCTATTAACTCATCTTTACTCTTTCCCATTTCTACATTGTACAAGGCCAATTTGTGTCTTTGCACAGGCATATGCCTGCGACCATGTCATTAAAAATGAGAATGAGTCCGGCTCGATTTTACTGGTTGTGCTGGAGACTGAACAGAGGAAGAAGAAGAAAAGAACCATGACCTTCAGGACTCAGCATTGATTATCTCATCACCACAATGTGGAGAAGAGGGAATGCGTTTGTATCATTACTTTATAAATGATCAGCTTCTTCTGCGTTTCCCCAGTTTATCTCAATAATTCACATTTCATCTGGGAGTCATTAAGAAGCGACACAACTTGGATGTGTACCAGTTGTGTGCAAATTACAGCCAAAGCTACAACTATTGCTTTCTGCATCTCAAGAGGGAATCCATTGCATTTCTGTGGCAGCCTGAGCAATTACCAAGGTGTTATCTGCCAAGATATTGTATTACACAGTCTCAGCATGTATCAGAATTTCCCGTATGCCTCGACATGATGCCCACTAGATGATATGTGATTAGCAAAGACAGAACCAGCGGATACTTCTGGTCCTCTGAGCCAGTTGTGGCGGATTCACTTTACACTCCTGTCACCAAAATCAGATTCACCTGAGAAGGCACTGATGTCAGGTCAAAGGTTTAATCCTACACCATATCTAAACACGTAAGCTTTCTTTGTAGAAATATAGATATGCGTGTTGTATTTCAATATTCAAAGTCAGGAAGATAAAACTGTCTCCTCTGTCATTTAGCCTTCAAGCTTTTCTCCGTGTCTTTCCTTCTGTCTGGGTGGACAGCAGGAGACAGGCTACCACAGGGCTTACATGTGGTTGCAAGAAGATGAGATACTGTTGACGTGACTGGGTGCACAAGAACCCTCTGCCTGGCAGCAGAGATAATTAGGCAGCACAGCTCTGCGTGAGAGCTGGGACCTTATATATGGGTGCCTCTTATATGAGAACCTATTACAGCTCGAGAGGAGAAGGGATGTTGGAGTCAGCACACAGAGATCCATGGTGCTCATATGTGGGGAAAAGTGCATGCATATGGACATGCATATTGCGGACAGACACATTCCCTTGCTTAGTTAGACTGAATAGGTGAGGGCGAGAAGGCGTTGGAGGCTTCTACAAGGATCCTTCCTAAAGGCAGAGGTGACATTTGCCACCGGAGGCTGTGGCTACTGTTCTCACAGAAATGATTCAGTCTGCCATGTGGAATATATCGGCAATTTAATTCTGATTTATAAAAAAAAAAAGCTACAGTGAAGGCCCTGGAGGTTCACAATGCCTGCACCTTAATTTAACAGCAAACTGCATCTAAAATGACGGTTACTTGAGGCGTTGAGGGGCCATGCTGCCAATGGGAGCAGCAAGTGACTGTCTTCCATCATGCGTTTTGTTGAATCACACATGCAGCCAAAGAACTCCTCCAGAAGGCTGAACAAAGAGCTTCTCAAAATCAACAGCCTCCATGGCAGCAGTCCAGCTCAGAGTGGACTGAATCCTGCTCTTGTTCTGGCAGTCATGTTGTTGGTGGTCACAAATCTTTCTAACATTTGTCTTTACACATTTTCACTATTGCAGAGAGTGTTGAACACATGCATTTTTAGAATTAGACCAGTCAAAATTTCATAAGTTTCAGAAACAGCAACTGTTTGAGGCTACACATAGATACAGTATTAGTATTGTGTTACCCCCCCCACTTTCTTCATCTTTGCTTAAGACGCTGTTTTTCCCCTTGTTATGTAAAAAGTACAAAATTGATTTCCACAAAACGTTAAGTGGTCTGGCGAGCGAAATAGTTTGGACTCTAGAGATGTGCCCTCAGCAGCGTGCCATTTTTGTTTATTACATTTCAATAAAGGATCATTGGAATTTGCTTTGGTTGATGCATGTCGACAAGAGACTGCAAAGGCAATACAATGAGAATCAAACTGCTAGTATATCAAAATCTCAATCCTAATAAATAAGCACAGGCAGCATTAACATGTCAGACACTAAAAGTGATTCATTAAGAACATGGCAGGTCTCTTGGATTAAAGTGATGAGGGATTACGGGCCCTCAATGCCTGTTCAGTGTTTTAGAATGAGAATGTTGATTTAAGGATTAAGCACTTAGAATCCTTTGGAGTACGATGGCAGAGAGAGGCCGACATTAAACAAAGACATTGCATCGAGATCAGTGCATTTGTCTTCTTTTCTTTTAGATGTCAATAAAGACTTGACATCGCTAAGAGCTTCTTCGTGTACTCAATGTGATTTGTGGTACTACAAAATACACAGAGAATAACATAAATTGATTTATGCTTCTTTTTTGCTAAACAATGGATATTGTCACATTTACGCAGCTCAACCGCCTCAGGACAACTGATGTTTGGTTCGTCTCTACATTTAATACGAGTCTGTTCCAGAATGGAGGGCACTAATGTGCCTTGGATGGATGAGAAGGGTCTCTGATTGACACCCATTCTCAGCATGTACAGTATGTTTTAAATATCCCAAAAACTAGGCAAGTCTTGAACAATGGTTTTAATGTAGTCGCCGTACAACACTGGCCGAGAATGAGTGTTACAGGACTGTAAAAAGTCATAATCAACATGCCTTTAATACCTGACTCTTCCTGAATTGTTCCAGAATAAAAAACAATTGTTTCGATCTCTGCACAACATGACATGGGTCAGAGTGAGAACAATCAGACAGGAGCACCAATGCAAATGGACCCTGATAACGTATCAATTTCAACTATTTACATCTAAATAAAAAAACTCTAAAAGATCCAAGAACACATGGTCTCTTTTAGGGCGTGTCCAATGTTTTCTTCCATATGCATGGTTTATAAACCATGGGCACAAAATAAGGTGTAAGATGCAATGATCTATTCATTCCCTTAATTACTTAAAACACCCAGACTTTTAATATATTTTAAAGGACCACCTTCCTTTCCTTTTTCCTGTTGATCACATGAATGAATTTGTTGCCTAAAGCACCTCTTTAAATCAATTGTGACGAGATTGGAAGAATATATTGTTTCATAATAAGTTCAACTTCTATTTCTGTTTCATTTACTTTATTATAATTATTTTGCATGCCATTTTAGCTGGTTTACATAGGTACTGTATATTAGAAAAAAAACCCACTAAAACAATAGAGCATTTCATACATCGACACAGTCTTGTTTGAATATTTAAAAGTCAAAGCACTGTCTTTCTCTCAGAGACGGGAACATTTCATTTTTCACTACTGTTTTATGGTTGATCCAAAAGGGAACCTTGGACAAGGTGTGCTCAGCAAATTTGTAAATCAGCATCCACACATCAGAGTGTGAAACATCTGATTAAGTTGCAGCCTATATCTCCATGACAATGCCAAAGGATGTTTTTGGATCGCGAACATTAAATGCTACTGCTGTCCTCAGGATTAGGACATGCCTTCTGACAGTCTGATCATATTTCTTCACTGTCACAAAAGTAGTAGCCGTAAATACTGAAGTAAGTTCATAAAAGTGTTTTTTCAAAGCTAGAAGAAGACAGCTGGCTTACCATCAAAGGCAATAAAGCATATGGTACGGTGACAGCACATCCATCATTTCCTGCCTGCACCAAGTTACCACTTTGTTTTATTCTCAAAAGCCTTTTCTCTTTTGAGAATAAAGTTCATAAGTCTTTTCATTCCGATGACAACATGATAAAAGTAAGGGAATAAGGCAAAAAGACAATGAGATAAAGGAGGATGTGCGTCATACTAAATGGAATGTTGTTTTACACAAGGCGACGCGCGATTTAAGCAGCACACACCATTCTCCTTCAAAGCATCGTGGGCTCACATCGGAAAGCACTCGGGTTTCTGTAATCTGTATTGCGTGATGGATGACCCGAATTATGATGGATAGGGGCATTTGTATGTTAAGAAAAAAAGAATTATAGAAAAAATATGTAGTGGTCTAGTAAATGCATATACTGTATCTAAGTTATCCATCAAATAAAACCCACCTTATTGGAGCACCTGAACTCGTATTTTCCCAGGGTTCTGTGTCAGGGTAGAGGGGGTAAGATTGATATAGTTGTGGGGAGGGGAGGGAATACATTAGCTGCATTTCTGTACATTGATATAATAATAAAAAAATGCTTCTGGTATTAATGGTAATAAAAAAAAATTAAACCGATTAAAAATGTAATATTAACCAACATAAAATATAGTGCCCAGTTTATTCTTGTTGGGTGGGAAAACTACAGCACAATTCCAACACGTAGAAATGCAGACTGCGGGGGCAATGCTGCACCTAATTTAAAGTGGGGATTGTGCCGGTCAAATCAATGTTGATATAAAAAAGGTGAGATGACAGAACAAGAGAACGCCATTATAGCGGCTGTTGAGTTACACTGTCACTGCACTTTTTCTTCTGAAATGCCAGACTCTAAAAATAAAATACCGGAATATTATGGCCTTGTTTCATTTTGTTTTGTTCCGTTATAATGGGTTCTTTGCTGCAGCACTGCAGGATCTCTGTTCAAAAAGTGGTTTGAAATTTAAAACCCTTTAACCCTGGAGAACCCAAGAACCCATTTCTTACCCTTTGGATAGCAGCAATCAACAGCAGCAAAATTTGACCCCGTGGGTTATCCATGGTTAAAATCAGTTTAATTTGTTCGATTTTAATTTGTCTAATTCATCTTATTGCTCACTCTGATTTGTACAGTCAATGACATTTTTAAGGAGCTTTGAAATGAAAATGTATTTGATAGTTTTGAGATATGAGTCCCGAAATATGCATTTCCACTGTTTGTTGGGATGAAACACACTAGAAAGACAGCTAATGCTTAAAAGAGCAATGCTGTGCCCGTCACATTGCATACTGTATATGTTTTTAAACGTACAAGTAAAGGCTCTGTTGCAAGGCCATAATCTAAAGTGGCTTGTCCCCATTAAGACTCGGCAGCCACTCCCATGAACGCTCCTTACTCTGACGCCAGCTTAGCCTTTTCATCCCGAGCTGGATATGGAGTTCAGCCCCGTCTCCTGTCCGATGATAGACCCATAGTCGGACCAGTGCGTCCTTTGGCTACGTTTTCAACAATTAATCTGCTACGCCATCAATATAATCTGCTGTACACCATACATTTGGAAACCTGTTCAATTTTAAGAACTGAGAATGCAACAGTTTCAGAAACAGCGTCCGTTTGAGGCTGCATATAGATACATCTATCATCTTATTTCCCCCCACTTTCTTCAAAACAGTGTTTTTCCCTTGTTATGTAAACATTGTGAAGGCAAGCTCTTTACTCTGACGCCAGCTTAGCCTTTTCAGCCCCAGAACTTTGGATATGGAGCTCGGACCTGTCTCCTGCGTGGGAGGGACCGAGTTTAGTGATAGATGAAACCTCTGGTGTCCAACAGTCAGACGTGTGACACAAAGTCAGCTGCCTTCTGAACCAGTCTCAAGCCTGCGGTCCTATGATAGACCCATAGTCGGACCTGTACGTACTTTGGCCACGTTTTCATCAGTTTAGCTACTTTACCTTCAGGTGAACTGGGTAGTAGAGTATGTTTGTTTCATTACCTCCGCTGATGACGTTATGCTTTCGTCAGTGTTGGTTGGTTGGATGGTTCATTTGTCTGTTATTGACTGAATTTTATGGACTCTGACATAGTCATGTAGGGTGGGGGAGGTCAATTTTACCACATAATTTCAACCGGATCAGATCCGGAATGCCGATACTGTCGCGATCTGAATTTTCCCATTTACTGATCATTCTATTTTAACATTGAAAATTTGCTAAAAAATACACATGAACTTTTCATGGTTGGTGTATAAAAAAGCCAAGAAAAATTTTGAACCTTTTGGTAATGACCCAGATCAGCACCATGTGGACGGTGTAAGTCCAATTATGAGGGGAATGAGCTGCTCGGCGGTGCTTTTCTAGTTTTAAACTAGAAATGACATGTTTCTCAGTAGGACAAACAGGCTTCTCTTGAACAAGCAATTTAATCTAGGGGAAGATTAACCATCCAGAACCTGGTTGTTTCACGCGGGTCAAGCCCCTGAATGAATAAGTCCAACTCTGAGGTGGTGCAATGGAGCACCTTTAGTGGAGTAACATGCCGGCTTTTTTGGGCTTCGATGCACAATGCAGCTTCCAAACCTATGGATATAATTTAGATTTTTAAAAACAACCTCTACAGTATGGTCTGTGGACACACACACAGCAAGCCTGTACTAATGAGTGTATTGTCTAGCACCGTCTCTGATCGTCTGAAGCAAATTAGACCAAAAAATGAATCATTTATTGAAATATGTATCCCATTATTACTATAGATGTCCTGAGTCGATCCCAATTCTCACATCAGTGCTGATACAGCCATATTTTACTGGATCAGAGCTGCTCCAACAAAGATGATGAAAAACATGTAATTGCTTTGTTTCACTCTTCTGTGTTTCTCTGCTTCAGCCTGTGTTGCAGCTACGCTGGTCTTAATGACAGCTACGCTGGTATTGCATCGTAAAGCTCTCTGGGCTCTGCTTGTATGCAGACAAAGATTGTATTGTATGGGAAAATGGAGTATCATTTCAAAAGCACTGCACAATGATGAGTGTTTTGTAGATCAACAAATCCCAGCAGAGTGGTTTCCTATTTAGTTCACTGCATGAGTTGCTTTCTCCCGCTTTAATTGTCCTTAATATCACTGCTAAATTTAATACTTTAGAATATAGAACTTCATTATTTGTATGATGTAGTTTGTGCAAAATGAGGCTACAGACGTTATTTCTGTGTGAGATCTATATATTTGATAAAGGCAAATTTAAGTCTGAGGTTGGGCTTCAAAGGAGCTTTCAAATGTTAAGGGAAATTAATCAAGACGTGATCGGGACGTCCCCGACTGTTGTCATCATCTCTTGCTGTTTGCAGACTGACTGTGTGACATCACAGCTTTAGATGTGTACATACACTTCTCCTCTGCAAATAGGGATTACTGGTGACATTACAGTTTGTCTTGTATTTTGTATACCGTCAAAGTAAATATGGATTAGATAATCTGTGTGAAATCTCATCTGCTTCACAAGCCCTTGTTTTACTCTTCGACAGCGGTATTCTGTGCCTCATCTGACTCCATCATTTCTATATGCCAAAGATCTTCGCAGTTACATTTGTCACCAAAATGTTAGAGCCGCCAGCAATTGCAAATTTCCAATAAACCATCACTGAGATATTTTACACAGGCTGACTTACTGAAGCTTAGCTGGTGCCATTCAAATGATATACTCTGTGCACAAGACTCACGATGTTCAGCATGTTCATCCGGGATTCAAGGATATGTTAAATCTAGAAAAAACTGCAAATAAATGTCATTAGACGGCACAGAAATAAGTAGCATAGCTTCTGGGAAAATGTATATGAAGGAGGTACAGAAGGGAAAGTGTCAGAACCATCTTCTCAGCGAGTCAGGGTGGGAAGTGTGAGCAAGGATGAAGGGTGAAAGATGATGAGGGATGAGCGATGTATAGAGACAGTGAGCAAAGCTATTAGGATCTCCTAATTGCTCTCATTATAAGAGATGGGGGCCAGATTCCACAATGCTCAGTGAGAATTCAAACATATAAATGTGAACTGAATGGGCGAGCAGTTTAAAAGCCACGTAGCTGGGTAGCTCTGATAGCGGCAGGAACGATACGACCAGACCACATCATCAAAACGGCACTCGATCCGCTTTCTTGAGATGAGAAAAGAGAAGCAGCATGAGAGGAAAAACAGAGCGATATGAAGCAAAAATAGCTGGAGAAAAGAGGAACAAAACACTGAGACGGGGGGGGGGCAGAAAACACAAAAATAATTGTCGTTTCAGGAGAAACAACCTCTCAAGAAAGAGCGGTAGTTTGTGAATTTGATTGGCAAATAAATGTGTATGCGTGTGAATAGCACAATGCGACAGACAACAATCATGTCATTCAAGATTGCTGTCTGAAATAAAACATCCGCTGAGCTTGAAGCGCTTACGGCAGCGCCAAGCGCTCCATTCTTCAACGTCTCCGTCTTCTTATCAGGTTACTGTTGACTAAACACATTTGAAAAGACACTACTCTGGGAGTTAAATGATAGCAGGCCATTTGCTTTGAGAAAACACTTGGCAGAGCGTTCCTTAAAAGCAGAGGCCGGCTGAAGGTGAAGTAAAAATAGGAAAACAGACCCGTTCTTTTTCTTGTAGTTCACAGCAGCCTTTATTTTATATATTTATGCGTGTTTCTGTTCAACAACCACAAAATTGCATTTTATTTAATGCGGTATCGGCCAAACCACAGTGTAGTGTGAAAGACGAACCATTATGCGTGAAGCAAATTAAATCTGCAGCGCAGAGGGAAGGAGGGAGGGAAACATTGCAGAGGCTGTCATTGAGCGCAGATGCACAACAAATGCAGACATAATGACTTGAATTAAAAACATTTCCTCCACCTCACCTCTCAACGATATCAGCGATGATGCAGGCAAACATCTGCAGGCCCTCCGGAAGCTGCAGAGCCACTGGGCAGATTGGAAGAAAACAAAGAGCAAAGATAAGTGCGCTAGAGATAGAAACACGTTATTTAATAAACCCTGGACAGCACGGCTATAAATAGCCTCCGTTGCTGCTTCAGAGCTGACAGCAAAAAGTGACTTTTCAGTGAAATTTCCCCTCCGCCGTGGTTGTACTGTTGGTTTATTTTAGCGAGTGACAGGCGGTTGGAAATATAGTCAAAACCAATCACTACAGGTTTATCTCCAGAGCACGTGGGCTGCAGAGAGGCATTCAACTCTCCCTTTCTCCTGTCATGCCTGCCACTGGCTCTGAGTCACACTTTCCCTCTCTTCAGAAGTCGAATGCACACAAACACTCTCCTTCCACAGCTTACCACAAGATCATGTCTAATACGTCCGTCTCGTCGAATGTGGACGAAGTGAAGGGGCTGCTATGAAGCTGAAATCAATTAACACGCAGACGTCCCGCTGCTGATGCTGCGTGTTGGCAACACGGGGCCCCGGTGATGTGCTGATGCGTGACACCAGCTGGGACAAACCGATGAGAAGAACTTGGGACAGAATTTTTACGAAGTTGTTCATTCGTGCCTTCAGACTCGATCTGCATCAATAAACAGACGTGTTTTCGCAACAGGCCTGGAAACTCTCTTTGCCTCTTGTTTAAACTGCACCCCGACTGCAATTAATGACGCGTGGATCTTTTTAAGAGAATAAGGCAAAAGACAACTGTAGAATTTATGTAGAGCTGTATGCTCTGCTGGATTTGATTCATGAATGAGCAAGATTTTTTTTTTCTCAAGTGGGTAACGAGTATTCCGTCCTCTTTCTTTGGATCAAAATATTCTTTATACCTCCGCGATAGAGGTTATGTTTTTGCCGGCGTTGGTTTGTTTAGCAACATAACTCAAAAGGCTGCGGTCCGATCTTGATTAAGTTGTCAGGAACCTTTGGGAATGTTACCAGGAGCAGTTGATTACATGTTGGTGATGATTCACAAGAGATCCTGCATTCTGGATCACTTTGAAATTTTTGCTAACATTGCAGTCAATAGTGCTTCAAAATGTGTTCCTCAATATCTCAGTTGATTATTGACTGATGATTTGAAAACTCCATTTACAGATTAAAAAATCACATCAACTCCGATTCCGTTTTACTTTTCATGGTTGGTGTATAAAGATACCAAGAACAATTTAGAACCTTTTGATGAAGATCCAGATCACCATGTGGACGGTGTAAATCTAATTAGGGTGGGATTGAGCTGCTTGACGGAAGTTTGCGCTCTCTGCGTGCTTTTCTCATTACAAATGTTGCTCAAAAATTAAATGGACCATCAAATAGACTTAAACAGTTTTGATTATAAATTTATGAATAAAACCTGATTTAGGATGAGCTCCTTGCTCTTGACCTCTCACAGCCGAACAAAGCACAAGAAAGTCAAAAATTCTCCAAATGCATATATGTTGTTGTTATTGTACTATAATTTCGATTTTGTCCATAAAGCTGATTAAGACCATCGAACGATCAATCGAGCAGGATTACAAGAAGAATCAATAAATTCCCCACGGGTAGCCTCGCATTATGAATCCCTCTCTTTTGTTATAAGTTAAATAAACCACATTCACTACAACTAGATATCACACTATTGGACAACCGATGGACAAGTCCACACTTTTTCATTCAGTAAAATAGGACAGAAAAGAAATGGCAGCATCTGAGCACGCAGGATTCACATAACTTGAGTGGTAAAACTGGGAGGATGATAAACGAATCTCAATTCGGTTCTGCACTGTCTATTAATGTTACATTTTTCATTTTACACTGTGTTCATAACCCTTTTCCATTGAACTGTTTGGCAGTAATCTGAGAAGGTTTATGACCGGACAGATGCAATTTTGTGTCCTGCTTTGAAATGCAGGGTCACAGAACTCAGATTAAACTGTAAAATGAGGCAGTGCCAACCGAATAAAAATCAAGATTGTGTTACTGCCTCGCCTATTCCTCACATTGAATGCTCCCTGAAATGCATTTAAGTGCACTGTTAGGCATAATATGAGAAAACCAAGCCGACATGTTGAAAGCGGTCCCAGTGAGGACAGACAGAGATGGACTCTCATACATTCACACTCTGCACTCTACGAGGAATCTTTATTAATTTAAACTACTGTAACGTTTTGACAATGCGGAGAGCTTCATTCACTTTTTGATGAGTTGTACATGTTTTCACCGACTTGTCTTAGCTTTTTCACTTAAGTTTCATATAATCATTGAAACAGAGTTGTTGTAGCAATAATTTCAAAACCAGAACGAGTGTGGATTGTTTTCCTTGAGTGCAGGAAATGTTTGGAAATTTAGATTCTGTGAATTTTAATTTCAGTTTCTACCAAACTGTAAATATCTAATATATATAATTCAATAAGTATGAGACATATGAACACTGTTTAACTCACATCAAGATCATTTGGCCGTTTGAAAAGGTGTTTATCAAGACTGGTGATGGAGGATTTCTTTTACATATTGTATTCATGGTGACTTTAGGGCAAAAAAACAATGTAAATCAAATCCTTTTTTGTAAATACAGATAAATATATTTACAATGTACAAGACTAAAACATGAAATTTCAATAGAAATATTTTACTCCCAACAGATTACTTCAATGATTAGTTTTTTTTCATGAGCAGTTGCATTACATTTGCTTCAAATAGAGGGGTTCTGCTGCTCAGTGTTGACCGTTTGGGATTAATGGAGACAACATAGTGACCCCTAGAAACATTTTCAGAAAGATCAACTTTCAAGGCTGTGTAGCCAACCAATCAAGATCTGGGATGCCATACCCCTGCAGGTGAGTGAGGACAATGGAGGGTTAGGGCTAGGAGGTGATAAAGGTAATGAGTGGATTGGGATTGGGCCTGTGTATCAACCTGGAAGAATGGTCTATGTATTATTTCCCATGTAGATCTGAGGCGATCTCAAACGTGGCGTTATTAGATGTCTCCAAATTCGATATGAAGTCAAAGCCATGGAGTCAGATGCATGGTATGACATTTTATCTGAAACTCTGCAATGACCTGCTTCAATAAATAATAAAACCAATCAGAAGACACTTCGGATTTGAAGGTTTGATTTTGATTTGTCAAGGTTTGAAACAATTACAGGGATGCTGGTGATAAAATGGAATCATAGATGGGGCAGCCTGAAGAGGAGGAGCACAAGCATTTCTCATGGATGAAAGGTTAAGGGTTCGACAAGCCCTCAGACAGGTAAGAGACAGGTAATTAGGTAGAAAAGGGCAAGTTTATTAATGGAGAAATGTTTCGGTACACACCTCTGCCACATCTGACAGAAGCAAAGAGCTTTCTCCATCTGACGCCCTCAGTAAAAAGATGAGTCAGATGCTGGAGGTGGGAAGTGTTGTTCTGATTGCATGTTTGCACACGAGGATGAGAAGCCTCGTCAACTTTGGAGGTGCACTCTGTATCTAAGTAGGACCAATACCACCATTTCTCAAAATGGGATTTGGAGGATGTCAGGGGTTTCTGGAGTGATGCAGGGTTAATGCAGGGTTGATCCAGTATTAGATTAAACGTGTGAAGGCATCGCACCTGAAGTTAGATGTGACAAAATCACAAAAGTGGTATGAAGGCGCTAATGCTTCTCTTGCATTCTCTGAGATGAGCAATGGGGATGGTGAACGTAAAATAAAAATCACTGAGTAGATTTAATCGAACCCAGATGCCATTTCATCAGTTTCAAATAAATATATGTATATTATACTTTTTGTTTTCTTTTTTCAACTGCTTTTAAAAGTGATGAATCCACTAACTGTGATCTGTAAGGACCAAATATTGATGGTCAGCTCTCTCACTACAGCCCTGGTCTCTTTCAAAGGAACACAGTGTTCAGACAAATGAAAATGAGCCAATCTTTGACTGCTTACTGGAGGGGTCATTTTGTATTTATTAATGAAGAAAAAATGATTATTATTTGGCATAACAACAAACTATTTTTGACTATTTTTAAAACTGAGGAAAAGAAAGTGTGGGGGCAGCTCAAATTCAGCTCAAATTGTTTTCCATGTACTTTAGTCTTCTACTTTAAAAGCACATCACGCAAGACTGAAGAGCAGTTGGCTGAAAAAGAAACAGATGGACACGAAGAAGAACAGAGAAAGACAGGTAGTAAGGTGAGCGATGCCCTCTGAGTTCAAAGAGATGGCAAGCTCTAATAAAGAAAAAAAACAACATCACACAATGAAAAAGCAAAGCCAGAAAGCTTTGTGTAAACCACACATCTCCACGGGGACATTGTGATTCCAATCATCACGGCACCCCATCTGCATATTTCCATTCAAGGCAGGAACAACTGACCTATTGCACTTTTTGTCATTTACATTGGAGAAGGACTTTTTAAACGTGTCTGATGGAACATGATTCCATGGCACATTTTACAGGGAATACCAAACACGAGAAAAAGTCAAACTATGCATGGATGAAATGAAAAGAAGAGTTCACTTGATATGAGGTTGGGCATGGTGCACAGAGGAACTCTAAAATGTTGGCATAGATTCAGATAAATGGGCGTACCCAAAAATTGCCCTCTGCACGAGAAGCCCGCACTTCTGATCGATTGCATGCTTAATTCTGGCAGTTTTAAGCCGAATGCCATTCCTGCTGTGACATTTATCACACCTAAAGGACTTCAAATATGATTCTCATTGGAGGAGAAGTTTAAGCCCGTCGCCCCCTCTTACATCAGAGGGAATGGTTTCAATTATTATCGCTGTAAGTGTCGTAGGATTTTCATGACCTTTTTCCTTGTGATGTTTAACCATTGAGTCGTCGATATTTTGCATCCTGATTGCATATTTATACTCAGCCAATCTGAATTTGCATTTAATTTTCCCCACATAAATGACCCACATTCACACTCAAGACAATAATGCATTGATTTTATATAGATTTCTAGATACTCAAAGACGCTTTACATTGTATGTGCATTGTTCATTCACTCCATACTTCAAACAATAGTATGTATTACAGTACAAGTACAGTCAAACACCCTGTCTAAGAGGAGCATTTTAAAAAAGCCCTTGTGTCCTGCATAGGTAAAAGTTAAAGACATTAGTGAAACTTGGTCTTAACATTTCCACAGTGGTTTACAGTTGCCGCATTTATAGAAAATAAGATGTTTTTCTAGAATTCATGAACACAGATGCACCAAAACCTCAAAAAGTAAAGATTTCTACACAGGTCTTGAATCTGTGGTCTTTTGTGGTCTTTCCTGAAGTGATTCTGTTTTCAATTTTTCATAACAATGGACGAACCTTGTGTGAACTTTGAAAATTACTGTTCCCAAAATTGCATCATCAAAGTCGATCAAAACACTAACGAACTGATATTTTGGATGAATCCTTGTACATCTCATCTGTTGTCTTATTAAAGACTTGATGAAAGACGTCTGAGATGTTGTGCCTCCATTGTGCTTATACATTCAAGTTGGAGTAATCTTATTTAAACATGCAAACTAAATGTGTTAATGATTTGTGCAACAGAGCATTAAGATGCATTAAATGCAAAACATACTTTTGGATCACGATAGGGCATGTTGCACTATGTAATGTCATGGTTAGATTTTGGGACAGCGTAATCTGTGATCCATCCTTGGGTTTTAGGATGAATAGAAATTGGAACTATGCCCTTTGTGTAAAACCAGGGTGCGCAAAAGATAGAGAGATTAATGGAGATCCTTTAATCCCAAGTAACTTCAGCCAGCATCTTTTCCAGTTCACCATAATGCTATTCGGCTGTGCAATTTAAAATCTCTGGCACAAACACTGTGCAGAATTATATGTGCTTTGCATTGTGCCAGTCTGAGCTCTGCGGCTCCCAACTCTAGCCATTACCTCTAATAATAGAAAGCGGTCAATGCCGGATAAATACCTTCACCAAACAATTATACATATAGCTTGATCACTCTGATTAACTTGGCATAAACTGACTGTTATGCATTCTAATCCATGTACAACTAGATGATAAAAATGAATGGCACTCACCTCTCTTAGAATTTGCTTGTCTCACCCTCCAAACTGTCTTGTGTATCTCAAAGTTGTAATTTGCAGGAAGAGCTTTGATTGCCTCCTGTAAATCAGGGTCTTGGAGGATTTCATCTGGAATTTGATTGGCTACCCGCCGTGGTCCCCGGACTAAAGAAGAAGAAACAACTGAGATGTAAACAATGCAATGACAATTTCATGCAATTACATATTTAATAATCCAACCAGTTCTCAAGTACAGGCAAACTATTTGATTGACGAATACATGCTGAAAATGTCATCATTTATATCAGATTCTACTTTTTGAGTGCCGAGTGGTGCCAGTTTCACTTTGTTTTATAATTCAATTTAAATCAATATGATTATTTTCCAAAATTAAAATGTTCACAGAAGTACAAACTTTATATTTATTGTTGGTATTCCTTTCAGACGTTTTGTAGAGAAACAGCATTGGCCAGATTAAAACAATTGCGAACATGACGCAATCGTGTCAAATCATGGCGGATTAAGTCCTGTGTTAATGGAAGTTGTGTTATATATGGCTATATAATGTCATATTTTTTGAAAACACCGCTTCATCATCAAAGATGCGCATCGACAGAGAACCAAAACAATCCAGTAACAGTATGTCCCCGCATTAATTTTCCAGTTTCGTCATCAGGTGACAAATGATCAATTAACAAGAAGAAAACATTCTTTTCATTCATTACAGGATAAACATACACTGTAAAATCGATTAAAATGACTCCATCACCGAAAATTTTAACTTTTCTGTAATGACTACAACTTTTCACCTTTCAGGGGGGCAGAAATGGAGATAGTCATCACGACACTATCCGGATCAATCCCCCCTTTTTTGTCCACCTACGTTGTACATATTATGTGTCTTTTTAATTTATTGTTATTTTGCATCTGTGGAGTAATTTATTTTTATTTTATTGGTATTGTTAAATGTTGATTTATGTACTGTAATGATCCTTAGGAAGGACTTTCAACGGAAGCAAGACCGCAAGGGCTTTTTTGAAATGCTCCTCTTAGACAGGATGTTTGACTGTACTTAATTAACTGTAATACATGCGACTGTTTGACTGTATTGTAGCGATCACGAGGGCCGGTCACTGTGTGTGTGTGAGGCGCAATGCATCATGGGAGTGACTGGGTTGTGCTTTTGGCACCATGAGTGAGAGGGGTGTTGCGTTGACTGTCCTCAGCGCAGCATTCATGCGCAGTCGAGTCGTCCTGTGTCACAATAAAGGCGCTTGTTGGCACAAGCTCAATTCCAGTGTGGTTCTTCTCCTTGAGCTCGCTACAGTATTTTTACGCTAACATTCTATCTAATAAATATATTCATCATCATCATGATGTCACCAGAGGGGAGCTATTGTGTTTTTACAACTGCGGTGATGTTCCAGTCCAAACCTTTCCCTAAAAACGAATCAGACGTGCCAGATTAGTCATTTTAAATAATCCGTGAGATCAACTAGCCCTTCATTCACATCGACCTCCTGTCTGCGTGGGGAACCGCCACACTAATTTAGATTTAACGTACGTGGCGAGGGAAAAATGCGTTTTGTCACTTAAATGTCTCATGTCATGTAAACATCACTTTGATCCACAAATAGCTGCGCCGAACGCAGAAGATCGTGAATGAATCGCGCAACGACGACACTCTTCGGTAGTTTTGAAGTGTAGATACGTATTTCGATTATTCTAAATATTGCTCAGTCAACTCAATTATTTACCTGTCGGCTTTTTGGCAGGAACGAGTCGAACTTCACTCGACGGCGCAGCCATATTTTCTCAACAAAACACAAAACATGTGAGGGAATACAAAGGCAAAACCAATCGATTGAAGACGCCAGTCGAGAGAAGTCGAATACCAATGTAATCGATGTCTCGAATGGCGCAGGGTCGGATGAGCTGGCGGGACTGTTCTGCGGACACAGACTGTTCATTCTGGTACTCGTCCATGACTGTTGTATTCCAGTTAAACCAAAGTTACTAAAAACATTGTATTTATACACGGTGGCTACGTCACAGTGCCTCACACAGCCCGACATGTAGACTAAATACTGCAAGTTTTATAAAACTTAGAATAATGTATTCATTCAGAAGGTCGATTTAACACAGTCGATTTAATACATTATAATTTAATAGATTTAAAAAATACTGTAAATTGAAATTCTCCTTCAATAAAAAAAAATAAAAAATAAAAAAGACAGTATCGTGAGAGAGAGAGAGAGAGAGCGATGCAGTAGCCCATCACCTATAACTTATTGATTTATGTGGAAACTGTTGTGTGAGTGTGTGCGTTAATGGTTGTCGGTCAAGCTGGGATGGGCTCCAGTAACTCCCGTGGAAGTGGAAGAAAATGGATGGATGGTATATTTTCAGCACCAGAGGTTAAACGACAGCTGTCCCCTAAAGCAGAAAAGGGACCCCCCCCCCATGCTCTGTCAACTGTTTCGGGTATTGGTGTTACATTTAAGCCCCGTCCTGTTGTGTCATGTCATATTCATCATAAAGACCTCTGGTGTCGGGGAGCAGTGTGCGCCAGACAGGGACACAGGCTGGGGGGGGGGGGGCTGAACAGTTCGGCACACTTTCTCCCTCCTTGTGCGCATCAGCGAGATCTGATCCAGGTGAAATTTTCACAGACAAGATCAGAGAAATGTGACAATTACGAGTGGAGCTGAGAGCTAAATAAAGGAGGGGATTCTAAGGAAGCCGAAAGCTTCAAAGTCTTCATTATTAAGGAGGATTTGAGGACTCTGCGTTCATAATCCGACATCAGAAGCGGAATTTGAAACAAAATAATTTACGTTAATTAGATATTTTAACGAACATGATGGGGTATGATTGAACGCCTCTGAAGCAGACAGGAGATTTCCAGATCGGGCACTTGAATTTAGACTAAAGAGTTGATTTTGCAGGCTCCACATTCATGCGACTATCAGCGGTTGTATCGCTGTGCGTTTGCGCTCACCACACACACACACACACACGCACGCACGCTAGAGTTCTCGTCACATCGGACAGAGGGGATGCTCTTAGCGCGCCTGCCTCGCAGTGATTGCTGCTTCATTGCGCCGGTCCAGCCGGAGTCTGTCAGACTTTGTGGCGACGGAGATTATTGTTTGCTTTCAGCGTCCATCACGTCCACGGCGGTCTGCGGCGCAACTCAACGCGGTGGACCCGCAAGACAATCCCGAGGAGTGAACGGACACCTGCCATTCACACGACGGAACCGCGCAAGCTGTGGATCAACTTCAAAAACTGAAGCGCGCAAGTTTTAAGTCTGGAATACAGGAATAGATGATTCTCAGAGGACAGAAGACGAAGCGCAATTAAGCCTGCAAAAATGTTCAAAAGGGGTGAGTAAGTCTCAATTTCCCCTGAATTCATTCAAGGACGCGATTGCGCGCCTTTGCCTTTCTCATCATTTAGCAGTGGGATGGATTCAGCCTATTAATCCAGTACTTTTTTTTTTTATCCTATGTGAAACCTATATTAAAATATTTCATTCATAATGCAGCACGATGACCAGCGGGTGTAATACGACGGACGATGCGCCGGTTGGAACCTTTAATCCGCACCGAAGGCTTCTGTGTGAATTAAATATTCATCAATTTAAGGAAACATGGGAACGACTATGTGATATTAATGCAGCTGATGCCGCAGTGCAGTTTATGAGTTGTACCCGGGTCACAAAGCCTCCCCGAGTGTTACACTCTGCTCAAGCATCATTATTAGCTGTGCGTCTGTGCGTCATCTCGATGCGATGGATCGAAACAGTTCACAAGGTTATTCCCCCCCCCGACCAACGCACTATATGAATGCTTGATATACTTCAGACCCTCATATGAAAGGGAAGGCTGCAAGCCCTAAACTTTTGCTCAGATAGATGGATTCACACAGGACCACAGACCATTATCTTTTCCCGAGAGAAAGTGTCATTATCCTGGCTGCCATACAACTGCATAACTGTCTGAACGGGATGTCTGACAGCAGCAGGGAGGGCGAGACCTCTAATGAGAACACATTTCAACAATAAATGCTCCTATATTGAGCGATTACAAGCAGTGAAATAAGTCAAATTAAATCCATTCGTAGCCCCTCGGGGACCTGTTGGAAGCCCACAGGACCCCCTTTCTGGATGGAGCACTGCATTTGCCCCGTGCCCTGCAACCTGACATTTCAATGGGTCGTCCATACAAATTAGGCAAAAGCAGATACTCAAATCTGTATTAAATAACCCCCCACTCCAGCAGAGATATACAAGATTGCTAGACTGTCACCATCAAGCCCTCACTGCTTGTGTCATTTTGTATTTATGTAGTCTGGGTTGTGTGTTTGCAGTGTTGGTGTGTGCGTGTGTGTGTGTGTGTGTGTGTGTGTGCTTCTGCTGCCTCAGGGGCAGAGAAAAACAACATGTTTTCCTTTCTTCCATCAAATTGATTATTGCTGTTCCAACAGGCAAGATAAAACACATCGGCATGATTTTATTTTTTATTTTTTTACAGCTAACAGCTTTGAGATAATATTGTCTATAGCCAGCATCCTGCCAGTTTCTCTTACCAGAATTTATTCTGATTATAATTTCATTCATGGGCAGTGATATGTTTGGATTGTTATTTTTATTTTTATTTTTTGGAGAACTATGAGTCACACTGTACACTCCCAAAGCAGGTCTCTATTTTTAATGTATATGAATAAACGTGTCTGGCTATGGTTTGTGTCAAATTAATGAGCATGCTGGTGAGTTCTATTACTCCCTATAATGCATCATTATCAACAGCAAGGACGGGATTTTCATATTCCCCATCATTCCAAGGTTTTAATGGAGAGCTCAAACTAGATGTGATGGACATTTGGACATGCCCCATCCCTGCTTCGGTGAAGAGTGAGGGGCAGAACACCATTTAATGCAAGACAAATGACTTTAAAGTAGATATTGTGTGATAAACGTGCTCATTATCTCAGCACGTCTCCATCTGCAGAATTCATCTTGTGAGTTTGATTTTATTCTCACCTAAAATAACGCTTTGAGACAGCCTGGCCGATTCATCATTTGCTGTGACAGAGCCACCATTCACAAACACACAGAAGTAAATCATCTCAGTTGACACCGCTCGCCGTCTTGGTTACTTGCTTGCCATGTTAATGTGGCGCACACGCAGGTTTTACGATGCCCTTTTGGTTCACGTTTGTTCCGACAGTCGGTTCTGTGGATCTCTTCATCTGTGGACCGTGAGCGTGTGCCAGTTGGTTATTGCTGTGGTCATTATGTCCAGTCCTTCCACGCATATGTCTATACATTCATTTGGTTGTGTATTCAACTGCAGGTGAGGCAACAGAGTCCTCATATCTTTGTTTGAACAGCCAGACTGGTGTTTGGGATTCGACTTGTGTGTGTCTTTTTCTATGACTTATTAAACTAGCAGGTGTGTGAGTCCATGTGTGCATTTATGTATCAATGCAAGCACAGCCGTTCATCCATCTCTGCCTCAGATTGTCTGTTTATATCTCTGTCATAGATCGGCCACACACAATGATGTGGCTGAACCGCGCTGAGAGTGAAGGTACCATGTTATAACTCTGTATACCGTACTGTGCCATGCACGATGACTGAAAGGGGTTCAGTTCAGGATTTCTTTTCTACTTGATTCTATCTTTTGGATTATACGTAACAAATGCAAATCCATACAGGTGAGCATTAGCAGATATGCAACAACAAAAAATATGCTTGCACTAAGGTGCATCCCCCAGGTTATTAAAGGTCCCATATTATACCCTTTTTCCACAAGTTAATGCAGTTCCTGAACACTTTTCTGTGCCAGTCTTTGGTCAAAATAGCAAACAGATGCTGCAGGACAGCGTCCGTCATTTCTGTCTCAACCCGCTCTGCCAGAAACGCTCTAAACCCGGAAGCAAAAGTACGTTCATAGCGAGCACGGGCTCATGCACGCTGCCATGGTAACCCGTGAGGCGACGTTTCAGCACACACAAAAACTTTGAAATACATAATAAAAAATATTTTGAATCATGAAGGCTTTATTTTACACTTCTCCCTCATCTTCTTGTCACACCAAGACGAAGATCTTACAGATCTGAACTAATACAGCGTGTGTGGTTTCAGCTCGATCTGCCAATGAACCCACGCACACACGGCGCGATGATCCGCGAATAAACTCAGGACGGAATAAAAATGCTTTGAATCATCCATCCATCCATCCATCCAGGGAGGCGACCCCCGGACGCCTAAATAAGATGCCTGAGCCACCTCATCTGGCTCGACTCCGCGCTTTTCGCGGATGACCGAGCGTCTCACCCCGTCTCTAATGGAGAGCCCAGCCGAAGCTCATTTCAGCCGCTCGTACCCGCAACCTTGTACTTTTGGTCACTACCCAAAGCTTGTAACCGCAGGTGAGGGTAGGAATGGAGATCGACCGGTAAATGGAGAGCGTGGCCTTTCGGCTCAGCTTCTTGGTCACCATGACGGTGAAGAGAGCGCAGAAACAGGGACGCACGCACGTGCACGTTCCCCCGGCTTGACGTCAAGCCGAGAGGGATTTCTTCCAGACGCATTTCAGTAGGTGATTACAGACCTGCGCAAAATACGAAGGATTGACTGGATGGTTTATTTAGCTGTTTTTGGGTTGATAAGGACCCATTCTCACCATAATAGTGTAGAAACATGGGAATAATATCATATGGGACCTTTAACACACATCTTTGAACTTCTAGATTGACGAGGCTGCTCTTCTAATTCCATTTAATGCATACTCTTATTTTAATTTTTTTTTGTAGCTGTTCCATTTCATCCCATTTCAGCACAGCATGAAAAATAGCAATGACTTCGACAATGACACATACATTTGATCTTTATTTTAAATTCCTTACATCATTGTGGTATATTAACGCTATCGCAGACAGAAGCTATTGTTGGTGTGCTCAGGTGCATCTCAAAGTGCATGCCATGTTTGAGAGGAATGCCGAGGCTTCAGAGCGTTGTTTTAAATTCCAAAGCAAAACTCTTATTGTGCTCACCTTCGCAACACGCCAACAATGCAGAGTTTCATAGCAATGTGAAGATCTAGCTTTGATTTCTTCAAGTCTCAAAATGTAGATGCACATATTGCGTTGGCATGAATTGAAGCTCATGGCTGCACTGGAGCAAGGACAGTTTTTTTTTTTACCTATTGTGTCATTCTCTGGATTATTTAGCATGTTTGAGTCATCTTCAGCACACATCATGACATTATTAAAGTAGGAGCCGAGCACAGTGTACATAAGAAAAGTGGAAAATCTAAAGGTTCTTATTGAATGAATACAAAATTTAAAACAACAATGATAATACAATTGCATGAATGCAACAATACATATATTGAAGGACTGCAAATATTTAAAATGTCATACACAACGTGTGCTTAACAGACTAAAACACAAGACACCACTGATTAGGAGGTTCAAGCTGCACGAGACTCTTCAACCTGAGGATTAGGCTAATCCTTCATCAAACATGATTGTGAAGGGCTGACACACACACACACACACACACACACTCGAACAAATACAGCTAAAGTAAATGTCAAACTTATAAGAAAATATTTTGTAATTAATTTGCATTGGCTTAACATTATGACTGTTGTTTTTCGAATAGACTCAATGATGACATTGTGCAGGCTTTATGGACACATCAGCTATATAAATACTACCGGTACTTAACTGACATTGTGAACATCCTGTCAATAACTCATCATCTAATGCACAACAGTGTGTCTGTTCCTTAAACTTCTATCTCCGACAAAAGCCAATATGCAGAAATAATTAATCCTGTAGCATTTAGCAATCATAATTTGTAAATTGTAACAGCTGTCTTTATTCCTTGTGATATTTTCAGCTGTAGCAGGGGAGGAGGATTTGCCATTAATGAGTTTGGCTCAGTAAAAACAGCAGCACCTGTGCAGCCTCTGCTCTTCAACTTTACAGCCATGCTCATCTGTGCGAGCTGCGTCTCTCCGTAGACGCGTGTTGGTGGCGTCAGAGCTGCTCTTCAGCCAATGCGGCTCCAGATCTGCTACTCGCAATATCTAAAAGCCGGAGAAATCAAGGATCTCCTATTGGAGGAATGCTTTTGAACACAGAATGACATGGCTCACAGTCATCAAGGACTATGCTCGTGATTATAAAGCAGAAATGCTGAAGTCATATATTGCACAAGAGCAATAACAGTTCATCCGTCACAGTAATGTGCATCAAACCTTCAGCCATTGTCAAGGCCCAGAGAGAGGGCCATTAGAGGAGAATAGATTTCCTGCTCATACGTTTCTCCCCTCCCTCTCTGTGCCAGCCTTGTGTTATTGCTCCCTGTCAACGTTGCATTGTCGTGCTTTTCAGTCCGGTGTGTGTTTCTGTGCCGGAGAGAGACAACAGGAGGAGGGGAGTTCTGATGAGAAGTGAAGAGGATAATGTGCAGAGGAGCAAAAATATAAAACCCCAACCTGATCCCATAAGTCTTTCTAAGCCACCTGAAAAACAGAGGAGAGGACAACATTTCTGTTCCTGAGGCTTGCTTGAGAATGGTGCCTTTTTTCTGCATGTCTCCTGCTTAAGACTATGGAATAAGCATATCAATATGGAAATTAGATCAGAACAATAAATTGCGAAACCCTTGTCCTTGGCTCTTTCCGCTCAGCCTTTGTTGTTGCAGCCAACAGATAAAGAAACCGAAACACTTCAGTGAATTGAGCCATTGGTAGTCTGCAGATCCAGCCCAGAATACACAGTGTCAAGAGTAATTGACAGAGGTACACTGAGTCGCATTTATTATATGGCTGCATTATACACCTCTGACACTGTCAATATTTCAAAGCACTAATTATCTGGAAGGCATTTATTTAGCTATTTAAGCGGATCTGGACCTGCTTCCATGGACCGCTGTGGCACACCTTCACCAACATTAACAGAGCATGACAAATAATTAACGAGTGTGTGCGCTTGTGTGTTTGCAGGTGGTGGGGTGGGGCTCTGCTTGTCACTTCTCTGCCATGATCTCTCTTTTTCACCCTGGGTGCCATTTACACACTTCTCTGTCAACCATTTCACACGGAATCAGGGCAACGAGTGCTTCGAGTTCAGATGCAATGCTCTTATGTCGCTGAGGGCCATCTTATTAATTCAGTCTGAAGAGGCATCTGATTGATGACATTCAGTGCATTCCAGCTTGGATGAGGAGTCAAAGGTGAAAATGCCAGAACAAGCGCAGAAAAGTCTGCTCGTCTGGGTGAAAAATAAAACGACCACGTGACGCTGGTGCATGCGCCATCTCCTCGGGTTTTGTTGTGAAAATGAGATGCAAGGATGCTCATTAGCAGATGATGATGAGGTGAAAATACAAATAACCTAAGCCCTGTTGGTTTTTTGTTAATATTATAATTAATTTCTGATTAAGTGGCTAATTGGAGTTTAAAGGTCAATGTCAATGGGAATGCGAAGGATCTTGGAAGACAGGAGGGATGTGTGTGTGTGTGTGTGTGTGTGTGTGTGGGGGGGGGGGGGGTGATAGTCCACAAGAATGTTGACAGTAATCCTGGGTGCCCTCCTGTTACTCTGACAGCTCTCCCCCTTCTTGAGCCATGCTCCCCAGGTGACATTGGCTTTGTGTGCTGAGGACAGCACTTCAGCTACATAAGCACCTGGGCAGCTGCCCTTTTGGCATTGAGAGTTAGCAAGTCCTAAAGACGGAGTGGCATATCATCACAGGATAGAGCAGAGGTGAAGGGTGAGTCTGTCAGGCAAGTTTATCCGACTGATTATCGTGTCATCATCAGAAGGGGGCAGCTTTGCATTGTGGTTGGTTCCTGAGCTCATATGCTGTCAGTCTGCAGAGATCTGACTCCTAGCATTGGATCAACTTGTCTGTTATTCCTCACACTCCATCCATGTCACAGCTACAGCTCATGTCAAGAGTTTGCGGATGTAAGAAAGGAAAGCATTTGCTCCGAGTGCCGAGTGAAATTAAGACATTTAGTGGATATGTGATGAGAGAAAGGAAGCAGCAATCAACTATCTATTTTTCAAAGCTCCTTTCATTGGCTCTACCACCCGACTCACCTCCTTCCCCACAGCTCCAGGAGAGCTGGCCTCCTCATCTCTGACTTTAATGAGACAGGCTACTGTGAGAGTCACATCTGAGCTGCGAGTGTGTAATATCTGCCGTTTCTGTATGCTGGCAAATGTTATCTGTGCTCGTGTGTCTGTCATGGCTCAGACCGAGTTCTGAAAACAGGCCTGATTCAGCATGCTTTAGCCTGTGATATTTTAACTGCACAATCACTAAAAACTCAATTCCTCTCCTGCCCACTGCAGGAGGATTAGGCTTATTGTGTGGGGTCATTCAAAGCTTCTTGTAAAATCCTCTGAATCAATATTAGACAATTATGCCAAGAATTGCTGTATATTTAGTTATTAATTGAAAGCAACACGATTTACTTGTATTCAATATTTCACTTAAATTATATTTTTAATTGTATAAGATGTTTTCACCTATAGTAGCTGAGAAGGAAAACCGGTTTTACATTAATGGAAAGAAGAATGAATGAGGAATTCATAAATGGCAGGAATGTAGTGCAAGCGCTTGTTGAAAATACTCCCCACTCAAACACAGCAGCATCACATCCCATGGCCAGCAGCTAAAATGACCTGCACTCAATATGAAGCCATGTTAGCAAATCAAAAAGCATAGCTTTTCATAAAATCTAGTCGTTCTTAACAGAAAGCAGAGGAAGTAATGGAGGTCCAATCAGAAACTGTTGTGAGATAACAGACACCCAATCACATAGCCACTGCAGAAAGGAGCCACACTCCCACTCTCTCTTATGTATCTCACCATTCGAGATGACATTTAGGTCCTTGGCATTTGGCTGTTTCCATCACTTCAGCATATAGTCCTCATTCTGAAAACTCATTTGAGCTATTATGACCTTGGATCAAAAATACTGGACACTATACCTGACATGGTATTTTGTGTGACAGAGGTAAGGGTTTGAATCATTACAGAACTTTGTAAAGAGCACAGCACCTTAGCTAGACTCAGTTGATTTGCTGAGCTGGATTCTGCATACGGGAAAACTTGAAGAACGTTGGTATTGTGTTGCATCCTTGTTTTTTTTTTTAGCAAGGTTTGTGCCCACAGAGACTTTATGATGGAGAAGTAGAGAGTACTGAAAAGTAATGAAACTGGTAGCGAGTCATTTTACATGCCAATCACCTTGAGGCTGCAGCATCACAAAATGAAGCGCTATCGTTTGCACAATGCTCAGTTTAAAATCCAGATGCCTTTCGGTTTAAAAACAAAGTGCCTGGAAAGGAAACTAGTCCCAGAATCTTTTGTCATCTTGTTCCTGGTCTTCATTTTGGAGCAGCATGGGGATAGATGTCACAACAATGCGGTCAGAAGGTGGAGTGAGGCCAGAAAACACGGTAAAATATGGATTTTCTTCCCCTGACAACGCAGAAATAGTTCTTTGTTGGGATTTTAAGGGCGAGAAAAAGAGAAAAGCTCTGAGCAGTTTTTTTATTCTGAAGAGAGGCCCATATGCTGTGGCTGGCAAGGGACCTTGAAGAGAACGCTGCATCCTGCCTTGCCTGCAGTGATGAAAAGAGCAAAGAAGCAAAAGAGAAGAAAAGGAAAGTTGTCATGCTAATAGAGCGGCACTATGTGCCTTCTCCCAGTCCCTGTCATGATCTCAATCGTGCAACGGGTCAACTACAGTGAGTCCGAAGAATGTACACTGAACACCGCCACGTGTGTCTGACGCAGCGCCTCTGCATAAGATCACTGTCTCGCCAAGTTTGCACCCCTGACAGTTCCAACGCTTAAGAAAAACAAGTTTCTCTATTCCCCAGATGGCTGGGAACAGCCCAAAGTTTGCCCTCAGCAATCACGCTAATATGTCTCCAGCCCCAACACAGAGAGCTGCCCGAGTTGTTTGGAAATGGAATGTAATCTGGAGGGTAAATATAGCACATGTCATCCGCTGCCAGCGTTCCGGCAAAAACAATAAACTGAACATGCTGGTGCAATATTGACTTATTATATAGCTGTGCTGGGGTTGCATAAGATTTATGAACTGCCATGGTGGTGGCAATTCTGTGTATGGCTGGATTGATAGCATTTGATGCTAAAACTCCTTTGGCTGGAACGTTAACTTAGTAGATTTGTCCCTGTCTCCACAAGCCTTGTCAATTATTTAAAAGAACAAACCAACAGCCCAGAAAAGACACCACTTGGTGTTTGGAGCTCATTTACAAATCGCTATTCCCGCAAGTGTGCTCATGCATTCAGGCCGTAATATAAGATGGTCTTTTATCCCTACGTGTCTATGTGCCAATTCACTATTCAATATTGTCAGCGTGAGCTCCCTGATACCTCAAAGACCAAGGCATCAAGGGAAAACAAAGCAGCATGGAAGAGAAGGTTAAAAAAATCTGTCATTAAAACGTCATCGCTGAAATGGAGACATACGGCAGCAGGAGTCTAAAGACGGACATTAGGCTCTGTCAGGGCTCTAATGGAAGAAGCAGGTTTCTTCCGTCTTGGCTGCTCTCTCCACTGATAGAATGGAGGATAACAGTCACTCTGAGTCAGGCATCCATGGAGTCTGGATACACTGCAGTATCTGATCAGTCAGTCAGCCAGTATGACACGTTGCAGGGATAGTATGTTTGTATTTTTACAACCCACATTATTTACTCATCTTACATTCCTTTACGTATCCATCTAGCAGTCTCTGGGGAGTGCAAGACAGCCGCTTTGAGAGACCACAAAGTATTATTTGTAACATAATGATATGGAGGGCAGCACGGTGGCACAGCAGGGGCATTGTTGCCACACAGGTTCAAATCTAACTTGGGGCATTTCTCTGAGGCCTGTCAGTGCATTTATCTTTCCTTAAAAGAAGATGAGTTGCATTTATGTCCAAACATCACACCTTTTTTTGATGTAAAATGAGAAATATATGATATAAACGTCATTAAAGTCTCCGACACAGTACCATCATATGATGTGGCTTTGAGATGCCAACAGCCCTTGTGTGTTAGAAAGGGCGTAGAGGTAAAGGGTAATTTTTAAAAATATGATTTCCTGCTCATTTTTACAGATTTCAGTGAGTATTTAATATAGAACCAAATGAGATTTAATTTGCAGGAATTATTCCCAAAATCATATTTCAGAAACAAACAGTGCAGTGGTAATCTGGGATGGGCCCCAGCCCCCTCTTGGACCCACAAAGGATAGCCTTTATAGAAAATGGATGAAAAAAATATGACTTTTTTTTATAATATACTTTTTTTCAGCTATGGATATTATTATATAGCTACATTAACTGGTTTTCTCCCATCCCTTGGTTGCGCGAAGTAACAAGTATGCAAATGGGTCTGGATTGATGCTGATCCACCACCGGGTCTCAGCCTGCAATCAAGCTCCATCCTGCTGTGTGCATTCAGATGCTCATCCTTACCTTTAAATTATGATAAACAAGACAGAGCTAAACATGTGTGCCTGTGTGTGTGTGTGTGTGTGTGTATGTTTAGACTTATGGATGAATAAAGCACTGCTCTCTGGAGAGTATGTCAGAACAGAAAAGCTTTGACCTCTCAGCACCAGGCCTCTGATTCTGCAGCTCAGCTTGCTCAACCCCTGCAGCCTAGTAAACTCACAATGCGCCGGCATATCTCCAGTCACAACAGTAAATAAGGCATTGTTAGAAGGAGATTGAGACGTGCACGAGGAGCCAAAGGTGTGTTCTATCTGGTTCGCGCTTCTTGCAGAAGCTGCAGGATGACTGTCATAGTTTCATTCTGAAAGCTAATGCATAGCAATTGGCTTAACAAGCAACAAAGGTCACAGAGGAGTATTATCCCAAAAAGCACCAGTAGCACATAGACATAAATACATTATGTTCTATACAACCATGTTCTATACATATTGAATTGCCCCGGTGTAGGTGAGAACGCAAATAGTACATTTATTCCAACACAATGCTTTGAGAGCATTACAGTACAGACATGCTAAGTGGAGGTATTTGAAAAACAAAAGCATCAACACAGGCGATTAGTGCTCACCACAAGACTTCCTCTCTCAAGCCCTGCTGACAACCTCAAAATGAATAATTAATGGTACAGGAATTGTTAGCGAACGTGGCAAAATCACAGGGACTCTGACTAATTGGCAAGTGCTTTTCTTTTTCATTCACCGAGTTGTAGCCATTGGTAATAAATTAAAAAGAGCGGAGCATAATGAGATATGAATTGGATGAGGGTTGGGAGAAGTAGAACCGCATTGGAGAGACTAAATTAATTAAAGTTCAACTCTGTGATGAACGACAGTTATTGTTGGACCCATGCAGGTGTAGCAAAGTGACCAATCAGCCCTTTAACTTAGAATGTGTACTCAGGTACATGCAGAGCATCAATCACCCACAAAGAGTATTTTCGGCTAATTTCTTATGTGTGATAGTGGCAGCTAAATTTCACTCAACAATTTAATCTTGCAATTCACTCATTCTTCAACATAGCTGGGGAGCCAAGGTCATAGATGACAAGAAATGCAGCTAACATATACTGTATCTCTGCATGCTGATGCATAGTGCAGCCCTACAGACTTAACATTTTCTACAGTGTTGCTGCATTCTTCTCTTCCCTGTCATTCCATTGGCTTCCTTGCTTGCTGCAGAATTTATTCCTCTCTATTCATCCTGAATTATTAAGAAGTGTTGTGATTCCCAGTATGACTGTGAATCTGGGGCTTCAAGATTCAACAGCAGTCATATTTGCTTGTTTTTCTCACTCCTTGCAGCATTCTCCCTCTCTTTTCTCATGCTTCCATACCCGATTCACATCGGGACGTATTTTTGTGGTCCTTGCGGCACAGAATCTTACCTTGAATGGGCAAGAGGGGAGATTTTGGATGATGAATACTCAAAAAGTCATGTCTGCCCTCATCGACAGGGCGAGTATTATTCATCTGAATTTGTATTCAGGTCAGGTTACTTTTCACAAGGGAGGGAAAAGGGAGGAAGGGATGTTTTTCTTTCCCATCATGCATCAGCACCAGGGCCCAAATTGGCACAGAGGGTTGGGCAGTTTCTGCAGGGATAAGTATCCTCTCTCTTGCCTGATTCATTCTAAGGGAAACCTGCTAGGGGCGTCCAATCACCGCATGACTCATGCCTGTATTCTTCAACATAACCAAAGCCCTAAAGTAGCGTTGCATTTGTCCAGCAGCAGCTGACCTGTCACCCCGGCCAATGCCCCCCCACCTCTTCATGTTTTCCGCGTTCCTTTGGATTTTTATGGCTGCCAAGCTTGATGTGCCAATGACTTTCTGGCAGTGCAGAAACCAGAGTGGCTGCCTAAAAAAAAGGTTATGAAAACACCTGCTGGTGGATGAAAAATTCATGCAGTGTTACCATAAATTTGCGTAACCCCACCTCATCGTCTCCCTTAATCTGTCTCTTTTCTTCTCTCTTTATGGATGATGCGCGAGTGACGCACAAGTCAGCACAGTGCTCGGATCTGGGGTTCTTTTGTCTCTGATCCGTGGGAGAATATTCACGTAGCACACTGTCTGATGTGGATAAATCGATTTGGCCAAAGGAAAGATCCTCATTTCAGTCCACAGGCCCTGAGTTGTGAGGATTTAATGTGGCGCCGGCTTAGTGCAGAAAACACAAGATGGATCCAAACAGAGCACAGTAAGAGTAAGAGAGGGCATGGAGAGACGGATGCGGATGGCTAAACATGCTCTTTGTAGAGTCAAGAGGAGCCCATAGTTGAGCAGCTGTGGCTGTTTTTTTTAGTCTCACTTGCTTAGATACTTCCACTGGACTGCACCTATTTTTCCTGCCGTTTTCTTTTTTTCTTTTTTGGGGCGGGGGGGGGGTTCAGCCCCATGACAGATTTGCAGTGCCTTACCCATTTAATGAGCTTAATGACTGGTATTCTCTGTAGAATGTGGAGTGGAAACACAAGCACAAAATCTCTGAAATGCCCCCAAACCAAAGAATTATATTAAATAAACATTCAGAAATTCTTTTTTTTTCAGCCAGATGATAATGATTAAACTTTAGGTTTCAGAATTGTGATGGAAGTCTAGATGTTGGCTTGAACTTCAATCATTCAAGGCTTTACTCATGAGTGCCATTCCCCCGTCCTCTGAAGTATTTCTTTTAAATATTTTAAATGCAGATGCTTCTTTTAAAGTACAGATAGTTCAGCACGACTCCTTGAATCGTGCCTGTTCTCCGTGCAGCGCACACATTTATATGTGCATGAGAGTAACCACACACATGCACATAAACTCACAGCAGGTACAATTACACACTGTGATGACTGTATGCCGTCTGCAGGTTTCCATGAAATGAGTGCTCAAGATTTGATCACAAACGTTGTTTTTCTTTGTCACTATTTTAAAACGCATGTCTTCCGGATCTGTCTGAAATTAATTAATTGTGCCTAGGAGAATTTGTAAGCATTTCTTATTATGAATGAATATTCTTGTTTCATACTCATATATAATATCTACCGTACCCGTGCATCTAAATGCAGACAGTCCAAATCCACATAATACTTCTTCACAGATTCAAAGAGATTCAAGCTCTGTTTATGTTTCAGGTTTAAGTGGAAACCGAGCAAAATGTTGCTTTGCAGTGCGGGAAAAAGTAAAAGCCATTCTTAAAATGATTAGCACAACAATTACATGTCGTGATGGAATCAGATGCCCCTCCTAGATGTTCTTTGCTTTGAAACCTCTTCTAAACTGATTTCCAGCAACAAGCATGCATAAGCTTAAAAAGAAGAAGTAGGGAGTTTTAAGAATAATAGATGCATCGTCTTCTCCACTGTTTTAATATATGCTTTTTTTTTTCTTCCATTCCCGTAAACATGCAGCTCAGCTAACATCAAAAGAAACTGTGCCATTATGTTCACTGTTATCAGTTGGAAATCTAATGTTCTTAGAGTATTAAGTTGTTCAAATGGGCAGTAATAGGATTTATTTAGGGAAGAAAGAGGAACAAACACAATGGGGATAAATGTATCATTAAATACCTAAGGGATTGTGAATTGTAGTTTAATGAGGCAGTGGATGTCATGGGACTGTGCAGCCCAGAGCGAGTCCTTTATTTTGACCAATGTATGCTAATGAGGGAGCAATAGTGGAAAATACTGGAAAATTGATATTGTGTTACAGGTTGTTAAGAAAGCTACAGTCAGGAAGCGGCAGCGTAAATTATAAGGGATTGAACTGAAATACTCCTACTTCCTGCAGTTCTTAAATGAGTCCACCTGTGCTTTTAGTCACGATGCAGTAGTGGAGGATCAAAAACACAAAATGATAAGGCCGGCATTATGAGCCGTTTCCTGTCATTAAATACTTCCATCCTGCTCGGAGGATCGCCTGTGGCTTCGTTACTCTGAGTGACAGCCAACATTCATCTTGAGCACCGCCCCACATTTACTGTAGTCTTTCAAAGCAAAGTCAGATAGTGTCTATCCACGCTGGCTGCCTGCACCAGATTATTAAAGAAGAAGCTGTCTGCATGCTTATCTAGATCATCAGATGACCTGCAAAATCCAGGCTCTACAATGGACTCCAGTGGCTTTTCCTTCCCGAGGCATTCCTCCAGGGCTAGATGTGTCCACAGTGAGGCAGTCTGCGCTCAGCCTCGGGTCAGAGAGGACGAACGGTGCAGTCATCATGATCTGATTGGAGTGGAGGGAACTTTAGATGGGTGTGGTAGACTATAGCGGCAGTTTCTGCATCATGCTGCTCTCTCAGATGATTTAAATACAGGCTTAATCTTCTGTTTATGCCAGTTTGGTTATCTTTCAAGCTTTCCTCCCTCCCCCCCCCATAAATCAACACTCTGAGCTCATCTTCTTTTCCACCTGACTTGTCGCCCCCTCCCGTCCTCCGCTGTTGGTTGTCTCCCACACCAACACCTGCTGTGCTTTGCAGACAGGAGAATACACTTGTTTTGACAGCTATGCTATCTGAGTAAATGTCATACGTCTGGAAGAAAAGGGATCTACAATGGCACATTGGAATTCTTTGCACTCTCTTACTCCCTCTCCTTCCTCTCATCTACTTTTTGTGTGCATGCGTTGTGCATGTAAAACAACAAGGAGAGGGCTTCTTAACGTGCTGGCTCAGTGAACTTGTGTGTCATTCTCCATGTTTGTCTATGACTTCTTCAGAAAGAGCGAGTGTATGGACAATCATGTGCATGTTTGATTTTGCAGCAATCAGAGTTCAGCGAGCTCAGCCACAATTGGCATCTCATTGAGGGAGATAAATGAGGTCTCTGCGCAGCCGCCTGTGCAGTCCCTCGTTTTGACTGTTTACGCTCATGCAAATGTACACTTCCCTTCAACATAATAAAATAACGCAATCAAAAAGCGCTCCATCGTGAGAGTCATAAACCCCGGCTTAATACAAGGGGTAAGAGCCATTTCGAGTACACCCTCTCATGAAAGACATGTTTAATGTGAACGGCAGCTGCACATAACTTAATAAACGTGCTCCCTCCTCGCATTTAAACCTGTCTCACACCTGTCATTCATGGAAGCAGCGGAGACACATTCACTGACGAGGAAAGGCCCGTGTGTTGATAATTGCCTCATCCTTTCAGTGTGTTGTGATATGCATGTGTACCTAAATATAACGGCACAGGGGGCATCATGGAGTGAGAGGAGCTGTGTATGGCTCCTGTGCAGAGCTGTGCTGTTAACTGTTTTTAGATGCTTCCCTAATGTACACTGAAAGGCATCCTGGTGGTCAGAGAAGCAGGGAAGCACGTTCACTCTTTGTACTAATTGCCGTGTTGGGCTCTGTTTTGACTCTACAATATCCTCATACTATTTGTTTATATGCTACGGCTATTAATTCAAGACCACACCTAAAGTTCCCATTTATGGAGTTTGTTTGAAATATACGTTTTTAGATATATTTACTTGTGGACGGAGGTTTGCTCTCAAACTGAACCTGACAACTACCTCAAATAAACTAAATTGTACAACATATCATCCTATCGGCGTGATGTTGTACCCAGCTGTGCATTTGAGTGACGGAAGGAATTATGTGCTGCATGAATGAATGAATGACTCCGGCTTCTTTTCCCTCTCTACACATCTGTCCACCAGAGGGATTCACCTTAATCAGAGCATAATTCCTACATTAGCCTTGATCCCAAAATTAATGGTAAATCTAGAGACCAGCTTTTATTTCCAAACTGAAGTTGAGTTTCCTAATATACAATTATGCAATTGTTTATTTCCTCCAAACCAAGATTCACGGTTATCAGCATGCCGGGTGGAAGCAGGTACCTTTAGAGTCTCGCAGGTTTGAGACCCCGCCATGATAAGTCATGAGCTCCGCTTGACAACTTTATCTAATCTGATCCCTGAAGAAATCTTTTTAAACTACCCTCTCCCCAGTTCACACATAACTTTTGACAGGTGTTGGAAAGAATTCCTGCGAGGTGACATTTCATCATCCATTTACAAAAGCACTTCTTATTTTTTATTTTTTTTGGCAGCACTATCTATTTTTAAAATGTGCCCCTTTGCTAAATACATAAATAGAGGCGTTGCAAAACAAGACGACTGGAGAGCTTCTCCAGAGAGGGAAACCAAGCATAACCGTCTTCAGCACAGCGCTGGGAAGGAATATTAAAAACATGCAGGTCTGTCAGAAGATTTGGGAGTATCTGACCTGCTCGATTGCTCACTGCCACAGGCTACTATGTGCCACTTGAGTTCAAAGTACAGTCAGCTTTTTCTGGACCACTCTCCTCCTTATATATTTTACGTACAGCTGTTCATGTTCCGCCTAAACATGAATTTGAAGTAGCCGGTCCTTATGCGATATCAAAACGCATTGGGAAGTCATTGCGTAGCTATTGTATCATTGAGAGACGTGACTGCAAAATGGGCGAGGCAAAAAAGTACGTGCTATCAAAAACTGTGCATGGTCATGTTGCACGTGAGAGACTCCACTGTCAAGTGGCCTTATGATGGTCAGTTGACACCGACTGTTTACTGGCAGATATGAGATCAAGTAAAATAAGCCAATGCTATGACATCAGATCCCAAAGGATGATCTCTTGATGAAAGAAGAACTAGCACTGGCCGTTGCCATGACAACAAACATCCAGAACAGTATCAGATGCATGTCTTGCACAGTGAAATGCTGTGTAGTTGAGTGTCATCAAGATGCTGTTAACAGAATGTAGGACAGCGTGTTTGGGATTACAGTTCGGACTTGTGTTCTGCCTGCGCTACAGAGAGGATGGCTCAAATGTGGCCTTTGTAGTTTGAAGGGCTGAAATAATGTGTGGCTGTTACATTGGGCACCATCTTTTAGTCCTTATGTTTTTATTACTATTTAATCAAGACAATATTTAATTTCTGCTGCAAAACCTTACTAGTTCCAGCTGTAGCAATGTTTTATAAACACACCTTAATTGAATAAATTCATTCGTTTTCCAACCGCTTTTTTCGTCATCGGGTCGCGGGCCAAGCTGGAGCCAATCCCAGCAGTCAATGGGCGAGAGGCGGGGTACACCCTGGACAAGCCGCCAGTCCATCGCAGGGCAACACAGAGACAGACAACCAGCCACACACACACTCACACCTACGGGAGGAAGCCGGAGAACCCGGAGAGAACCCACGCAAGCACGGGGAGAACATGCAAACATGCACATAGAAAGGCCACAAGTCGGACTCCAACCTGCGACCTTCTTGCTGTGAGGCAACAGCGCTTACCACTGCGCCACCGGGCCTCCCCTTAATTGAATAAAGTTTTTGCAAAATAATACTTGAGTTTCTAGTAATATTCTTGTCAATTTCTACTTCTGAATATTTTTTTTACAGTAAAACCTGTGCTTCCCTTTCTTTTGCCTTCATTTACTGGGTTATCATTCACAACTACAATTTTAATTGCACTCTTCGGATATAATCACAACAATTATTTATTGCGTTAACTCACCAGGACAACCGTCTCAGAGAGATTAACCGAGACACACATTACATGCTTATATTTACATGGAAAAGTGCCATGCAAAAGGTAGCACTGAAACTCCCATTCACTCTAGCCACAAAAACCACTCTCAAAGACGTGTAAGGTGTTTTATCTTTGACTCCGTGAAGGCTAGCTTTTTAAGAGACGCTTGTGAAGGGCACGGTGTATCAGCAGTTTCGACGCTCCTGTCTGAAGGAACAGTTTCCCCATCACTGACAGAGGTCGCTTGTAGATTCACCAGGTCATAGCCTGCACAGGAAATCAACATTGTCTGTCGCTAAATACTATACAATCCACTCTCATCCTGAAGCACATTATCCCATTAACTGCTGACATCCTGGCCATGCAACGAGGAAATTAAGGTGTCAAAGACATCTGTCAAATATTTGGTACATGTTGGATTCTCATAAACAGGCTCTGTTAATCATAGCAAAATGAACATAATCATGTAATAACTGCCTTTTCTTTCCGGTGCGAATTATCCTTGATTGTTTACATTTATTCATGATGCATAAGGATAGGATTAGGGGGTGATAAAGGAGTCAAGTGGCAGACTTAAAAAGACAACTGCAGTAGGGAGCATGGCTTCGGTGTAATATAGCGAGTGACACAGGTGGTAAAGAGAGACCGACCCAAGGGATTTTAAATGTGTGACACACTGACTACTACAGACCCACAGAGTTAACCAGCCATGAGCAGCTGCTGTCAGACTCTTCGTGTCTGTGTTGGAAACACGGAGTCTGCAGGAGCTCCATTAGTTAGAAGCACCTTGCCCTTTAATTGTTTCTGTGGGGTACCAGAATTGCAGGTGAGCTTGCTTTTACAGAGAGTCTCTGATGCTACTGGACACACCAGAAACATTATATGTGCCATTATCTCATCTGTTAAATCAGAGGTGCATTTCGCTTCAAAAACTACCGCACTAAAATACTTACATTTTCATACAAAACCAATTTAAAAAAACAACTGAACACAGTTACTTTCATCCCAAAAGTGCATACATTTTAAAAATTGTGTAAAATAAAATGTCACTGTTGACACTAGTGGTGATAAATAATGTAATGTAGGTTGTAGTTCAAACACAAGGCGATGTGTGCAGCACCGCTTCAGGTGGGTTGCTCAGGTGACTCGGGCCTGATTTGACTGATGAATGAGGAATGCTTCCCCACCAGCTGCCCCCCCCCCACCCCCACACACACACACACGCACACACACATACTTGACCCTGATGAGGGATTCACTCTTTGGAATACAAGAGACCAGATGGCCAACTCCGCAGGAGGCCATGCGTTGGGGGCCAAAAAGACTTGCCAGGAAGGACAATGAGTAGATTCCTAAATTGTCCAGGTGACTCTCACGGAAAAGGATTCTGGATGTGACACATATAAACAGACAAAGGAGAGGAAAAGGAGACAGTTGTTGTGACAGAACAAGCGTTGTTCCCTTGTATTTGTCATTTCTCTATATTTTTAGTTGAGTACAATCTTAGGGTCACTTAAACAAGAGAATAAAAATAGTGGTGATATAATATTACAGAAGCAGCCCATGGTTATTTATAGCACAACATGAAGGAGCAGTGTGTGTGTGTGTGTGTGTGGGGGGGGGCATTTAGACTCATTTGTTGAGTTGGATTCTCAGGCTTCACACAGATGTGAAGGTTTCATACTCGGCTCTACTAATTCTTTTATTACTAATACTGCATGTACATGAAAAAAGCACACAAATATGGTTGCTTTTATAAAGAAGAATAACAAGCCCTTAAAAGAAGAGAGTTTGTTCCCGAGCATGGCTGCCGATTGCACTGCATTCATCGTCCTGCCGCTGCAGCCGTCCAACATCCCTCCTCCTCTGCCGCTCATGTTGTTTTGCAGTGAAGTCATACGGTACGAGCAGGGACAGACACAATCAATATTTCATGAATTAGATGTCAGTCTCTTCTCTTTCTAAACCACGCTGGACTCTCGAGTGCCACACAATTTTACTTGCCAATCAAGTTCAATCACACCGAGCTGAGCAGTGAATGATTCATGAACATGTCTCGTCCTCATCATCGAAATAAGCGTGGCGCTGTTTAAAGTCCAGCCGCACCTCGATGGTGAACAGGATTCCTGCCTCGCTCCGTGTTTCATGCTGTTGTGAAGGTGGATTTATTTTGGGATTGAATAAATATTTATAATTACTCGCTACCCCTGCACTGCGGACTCGGTGACAGCGTGATACGTTACAGATACTGAATTGGAAATGAGGACAGAGTGAAACACGAAGCCACTAAGTGCTGTTGCTCTCTTGTCCTGGTGTGCTTGTGTTCTGATACACATTAAACACTGCACCTCGCCCTCACTTTTCATGCCCTGCCTCGTCCCCCTCCCTGCTCGACTCACCATTTTCCTCTCAACGTGACAGCACAGAAACAGAGAGATGGACGAGCGAGCAAGCCCTGAACCCGATATCCTCTCGCTCCTTTAGGATACTTCCACAGTAGAGACCATAACATCTCTACTATATAGTCTGTTACATCCAAGCCATTCACTTTAGAAATATTGCCACTGCACATGAAAGAAGTGCGGGCGATAAGAAACTTACAACAGCTTGTGTGAAAAGGCCGTGCCAGCAGGGGTGATCCACTACAGCTCCATTTCCTCTCCCGACCCAGCGTCTGTGTTTGGGAGCGTCTGCCATTATGTGTGCGTTAAGAGTGCTAGTGCATCTACGAGTTGTGCCTGTGCGAGTCGTAGAATCAAACGGCTGGACGAAGCGGCTCAGAAGTGTAATATATGATAGCAGACTCACTTGTGACTCTGACCAATAGGTTCTGAAGTTTAAACGGGGGTGAAGTTGTAAGCGGTTACAAATGGTGAGATGTCAGGGTGCAAATTGCAAACCGACATTATAACAAACGACAGCAGGGCAACAGAAGGAAAGAAAAGAAACCTGGAGCTGGAGGATATACTGCGTGATACAAAAACAATAAGAAACCGGGACTCTTAGAATAAGCATGAAAACAAAAACAGTTATACCCGAGCTTCCATCGGTGTGCATTCCTTCATCTGTATGTTCGTGTACAATGATTAGTGTGTAATTTTCTTTCTCATTGCATTGGTTCCTATTTAATTTTGCTTTTTACATAAAGTGTAACGCTGAAAAACAAAATAATTGAACACTTGCTCTTTATTTTACTACATTAGTGTAAATATGGGTAAGTAAATTACTCCTTGTTTTCCTGGAGAACCCCCTCAAGCACTTCACTGAAAACCGTTATATAGCACATTCTAATTTGTTCTTCATCGCTCATTCTGACCCTTTCTCCCATTCTTTTCCAAGTGTCACAAACCCCACATTACGAATTGTAACATTTAAGTCACAATCCCTATCAGAAAGATGTGTTAGAGCACACAGGCGCAGACGACTTAAAGGGTTTGTTATGGCGTTTACAAAGTCATTTCCCTGCAAACAGAGACGATCAGCCAGGCGGAGGCCACATAAAAGCTCACTGCCATTGCTATTATTGACCCATCATGAGGTGTTTGAATGCAGTCTCCTGGAAATTACATTTATATGGAACTAATTTACAGTAATATGCTTTAATGGGGACATTGTTCCAACTGAACTATGTTTTTTATTGGTTTAATGAGGACATTTAAAAAACATATTTGTGAAACACTGATACTGATAAGAATAAAATTCTACTGATAAATACTTTCATTTGTCTTTTACCTCAATAGGCAATCTTACACTACACTGTTCACCCACAGCGACTGCATCACATGGTCAGATTGGGAAATATAACAGTTATAATGCAGAGAAAGTCTGCAGTGATGTGAGCCATCGGAGTTCTGGAAATAAACCCGGATGTTTGGTGTCGCAGTCCCACAATCTGACCGCCATCCTGTGTTTCCACCATGGTGCATAAAGTGTTTCAACAACTTTAACGCTGATCTCTTTTCATTGCAGTAAATTTATGTTATTATCTCAGATTGCTGCTATTTTGATTTCATCTTATCTGCCTTGTAATGGGCCACTTAGCCGTTTCCTTGAATTTGTCATACAGAGATAGACTGAATGAAGTGAGTTAGATTATTCACCAATATTAGTTATAAAGGATTTTCCACCAATGCAGGACAATCAAATCATTAATTTGTTAATTGATCTAAAAGAAAAAGGATGTTGTTAATAATAATGCATTGGTTTTATATAGTGCTTTTCCAGACACCCAAAGACGCTTTACATTGTGCATTATTCATTCACTCCATACTTGGTGGTAGTGAACTACTATTGCGAGGCTGACAATTTGCGCCATCGGCCCTCCTGACAACCACCGACATTCACACGCTCACTGCATTCACACAGGCAATGTGGGTGAAGTGTCTTGCCTAAGGACACAAAGACAGCGTGTACATGCGCCGGAGCCGGAAATCGAACCGCCGACCTCTCGATCGTAGGACGACCTGCTCAACCACCGTCACCTTCGCCCATTGTTAACTGTCTTCCAAAGCCTATTAAAAAAATCTTGACGAAAAGTCAGTGAGGAATTGTTTTCATAAGTTCTGATCTGGTCGATCAGGACAAGACTCACAATCAACACATGCTAAAGACTTAAGACACAAACAGAAAAGAAACAAGACATGGAGATAAATTCTGCAAGACTTTGAAGAGTCATTGGAAACATTTTCACAAATATTCATGGCACTGCATTGCAGCTTACTGGTAGTCTTAGTTAGACACACAAATAATGTACAAGCTTATTTTCCCACTGTATTGTTGCGATAAACACTTCTGTCTCCGATACCTCCGACCCTGCAACGCTGCGATTACAGTCTCAGATAGATGCCCCTTTATCCCACAGTTACTCATTGTTTCAGCCCTTTCTGTTGCACTAAGTGCCAGACAAATGAGCCCCTTCTCTTCTTGCTCGCCCATCGGATTCACATTTGCCTTTTGTCTTTGAAAGTGGAAAGAGAAACCAATTAATTTCAAGGCAAGAATTGCAGTCTTTCACTTGATATGCGTCGAAGTGATTGAACGGGTTTGCATCCCGCTTGAGCCGACCCCGAGACAGAGCCTCCCCCATCTGCCCCCCGCCCTCGCCCAGACTCCCCGGCACTTTACTCTCCAAATGGCTACTCCCATTGGATAAAGTTATGAGCAGTGTATAAAAAGTGCTGTGCTTGTCTTCATGAGATAAAGGCCAATGAAGTAAACATTCCCCTCACTAGAAACAAAAGCACAGAGGTGTAATAAAAAAGAATGTGTTGGTGCCAATTAGTTTTTAGTTGAGAAAATTAAGGCTGTTTTCCTCTTGAAGGGTGATAATGTAGGAACGGTTCAAATTTATTGTCGTATTATATAACAGAATAACAGACACAACTAAGCTTGTGGCTTGAATTTTAAGCAAGGCAACGTTGAGCTGTTGCTGACTGTGAATCACAAAGAGAATGTCCAGAGGGAACGCCTGGATGTTAAACCCCATTGTGCACATTGTTAAACCCACACAAGTTTGTTAAAATAGGAGTGCTATGATACAGACTGCCTTTAGGGCCTGGGGCTGTGGGATGAGCTCACTTCTTTGTAATGGTGGGATCTGTGGCGTTGAGACTGTGGCTGTCCTCACGCTCCGCAACAGGCATGCCCGTCTCTACCTTGCAAGTGGAATCGTAAGGTGCAATCCCCTCTTTTGTGTTCAGCCACCAGAGGATATGAACTGGGGAGGCAGGGATTCAGAGAGAGACAGCGTCGGAGGCTGTAAGTGATGCAGATGGAGTGACCAGAGAAAAGAGAGAAATGAAGGAGGAATGAAGAAAAAAGGGCAGCGAGCTGAGGTGATGAGGCAAGGAGGTATAGCAGAGTGGAAAGATCTAGATGAAAAGAAATAATGTTGTGTAGAGGAAACAAAAGAGGCATGAAGTGAAGTGGCAATGTGATACAAATCTGACTTTCATAATGTAGTCTATCCATACCATTTCTCTCCGTGTCTGCGTGGGTTCTCTCCGGGTTCTCCGGCTTTCTCCCACCTCCAAAAACATGCAATTTAGGTGAATTGGAGATTCTAAATTGCACACAGGTGTGAATGAGTGTGAGTGGGACTACAGGTAGAAATTTGCATATCTGCTATAACCAATGCATCTTTCCTTGTGGTTAATGTTAAATTGTACGCCTTCCTAAAAAAGAAATAGCAAAAAGAAATACGGCTGCAAAAGAAAGTTGAAATAAATATTTTTTAAACTGTCGCTCAAGAAAATTAATGAATACAGCTGATCCTCACTTAATAACAGGCTCATTTATTGCCGACTCGGAGTCACAACGTGCTTTTGGAAAAGTATGTGTTTAGCGACAAGGAGTCGGTGTTACGACGAGCGGATTGGATCGGCTGGGTCCAGGTCTCTGATGACCAGAATGGCAATTGGAAAATGCTCATTACCATAATTTGGAGGAAGCGGTTTGCAATATATTGAATTTGTTCTTGTTTGTGTGTGTATCTATGTAGTGGCTCAATCATCTATGATTATGATCTTATGATGGACAAAGCAACCACGGTTGTGGTGCATTTGAAAACCCACTCTGTTCTTCCACTGCAGGTTTTGCATGATATTTTTTTAAGAGTTGCCACTAGTAATTCCAAGTGGTGGAGGATAATTTTCCAAATACACATATTCAAGCACATTAGAAAAAAAAAAAAAAAAATCTAAACTAGGCCGCTGCTCAATTTCATGGTATTCTAACACTCGGCTCTGCAGGTAATTGACAGTAGCATGTTACTTGACAAACTATAAAATGGTTATTACCCAGCCAATGTTTTCCCAATTAGACTGCTGATAATAAAGTCACCTGGCTGGAAGCTTGGATTTATCAAAGTACATCAAGCAAGCCATGTGAAGGTAGTGATTGTTGTCTGACCTTGGAGGCCTTGCTTCTCATTGCATCCCACTGAACCTTCAGTACAACTAGATTGCCCTCAAATGCCTGTAGCAGAATCAGATTCTGCGTTCAACACACTAAACTGAAAAGAATCTTTTCTGCAAAAATCAGTCAGGCTGTGTTCGACTCCTGGGAAACATTAGCGTCAGAAGCTCACGCTGGAAGTGAGGATTGAAGCACCGATTTTAGATGCGATAGCGTGCTTACTCTAGCCGATGACCTACTCAATGCCGGGTAGCTCATAGGAGTATCACCTGCACAGCCACAGATGGAGAATGTGGGTATACAAGACAGGGAGTACAGGTTGCTGTCCCATATTCTCAGACAACACTGCATGTGTGGGTGCATCTGTGGCCACTTAGCAGTGTTATTGTTCTCATCAGACTGGGTCAGCACAGGGACAATTTATTGCACCTCCCTGAGCCTTTTCTGCCTCGTTGCACTTTTTCTCTCAACGTGAACCTATAGATGGGCTGTTTCCTCCATCCTCCACCCTTTATCCCACAACAATGCGACGCTACTCAGCTGCATCGTTGTCACACATTTTGTGCCCAATGGGGGAAGGCAGCATTAGAATGTCCCGTGGTTCCAACAGCAACGATATTTTTTGCTTTCCTACAGGTGCCGCTTAAGAAGGATGCATTGCACCTTGGGGTTATTTTGAGCTGTTACCCCCGCCGGCACTTAATTTCCCTTGGTAATTGCTGCAGTTTATGTTGGTTGGTTGGAATTAGAATTTTCTCTTAAATAATGGCGTGTAAAGCAATAATATATTATAATATATAACTAACGCAGCCTCAGAGGTAGCACCGGGTAGTGTCTCCCTTGAGCCGGTCCCAAGCCCGGACAAATGCAGAGGGTTGCGGCAGGAATGGAATCCGCCGTAAAACTTCCAGAATTAAGCATGCAATCGACTAGAAGGTTGATTTGCTCTGGCAACCCCTGACGGGACAAGCCGAAAGAGGAAGAAGAAAGCAATAATATATTCCTGGTCTGCAAAACATTTCTCTCCTCTGCTGTCATGCTATAGCTCCCTGTCTTTCAAATGACCTTGAATGGTGTCAGCCCTTTGGATCCACACTGAAGCTCTTCTGCAGTGAAAGATCATTTGTATGCGATGCCAAACACAAATATGAGATATTCGGAGTGTAGAGAGTCCTTGCATTTTTCACAGTAATGAGCAATGCAAGGAGTTTTACTAAAAGGCAACCGCAGCACCTGAGGAAATATGTTCATGGCATGCTTAGACCTAATTTAATCAAATAATTCAGCAATTTTAAAATACCTTTGTGATGCCCTGCTTGCATGTCTCTACACAGAACATTTTGTAAGTTGCAGCTTTAATGTAGGGTCAAGCTATGTTTGGCTCTAATTATAAGCAAAATATTTTGCTTTTTTCTTGCTTTTCTTCAGACTGAAATCATTTTGACACGTTTTTGAATTATGATTTATATCATGCCTGGAAAAATACATCAGACCAAATCATTTAAAAATGACGGTGGCTCAGCGGAGGAGTTTGCATGTTCTCTCCGTGTCTGCATGGGTTCTCCAGCGTCTTCCCACCACATGCAAATTAGGTGAATTGGCTACACTAAATTGTCTGTCTGGTGTAAGAGAGTGTGCGTGAATGATTGTCTGTGTGGCCCAGCGATGAACTGGTACCTTGTCGTAGACTGCTGGGATTAGATCCAGCGACTCAGATTTTGGATTAAGCTGTTAAAATAAGGAGATAAAAATGAATTTCCAAAACGTCCCTATAATTAGAAAAAGTCCTCAAAGGTGCCTTTTGAAAGGACAGAGTGGCTTTATCTGCTTAATTAGTTTCCGGATCATTGTAAGTAATCACTGACCAACCGCCAATAAATTATGATACTCAATGCTGCTGCTAAACACTAAATAAAATCACAAGTAAGGTCGCGAATACATTAAAAGATGTTTAAAAAATGTAATTTTTAGAGGAAGGTGTTGGTCGGTGCGAGCTTCATCTGTCTTGTATGCGCATCTGACAGTAATGATAACCTTTCTAATTAAAAAGGCTGATTTGAAGAGTGAAGGATTGCAGCACATAAAGAAAGAGATGAACGAGTGATTGTCCCAGTGGCAGTGAGCTTCTTAATCCACCAGGCACACACATTCCAACAGTAATGAATGTCTGTTTGGGTTACAAATGGTTAGCGTGCACCTGTAACCCACACCAGGGATGGGATTCTGCTCCCTGACATTGACTTGTCCGCTGATGAATAGTGCCCTGAGTCAGGCACACGAGTGAAGAAGAGGGTTCATTTACAGCCCCATTCCTCTTCAACCTCATTCCATTCCCCCTTTGTCTGTCGTGCCTTTGACTTTTTCAGCATATGGACTTTGTGCTTGGTGGCTGCGTTTCTGACAACCTTTGAGAGTAGTTGCGTGTTAATTAGTTTGGCTAAGAGTATAAATGATAGCGCCAGACCCAGAGAGAAGGCTTCATCCAGCAATTACGGTGTAGGCTACATTTAATTTGTTCAGTTACATCTGGATAAAGTTGATTATTTTTTTTCTTAGAGTTATAAATTGCAATGAGAAGGATGTAATGTCTGCATCGAGAAGTGTGAGCAATTTCGAGCTTTGCAATTCAAAGATAGCAAAACGGCACTGCAAAGGTTGGCCTATCTGTTCCCCAGCAACACATTATCACTCTAGAAACTGTGAGCTGTGCATAAACGTTAGTTCAGACAGAGAAAAGCCTTCTTCCCTCTTGTCATCCACATTCATTTGACTACCTCACTGTTTGTTTTCATTCACTAAAACCAGCAATGCTGTATGTACAGATCAGATGCCAGGTGTCTGCAAGCATCGCACACGCCAGCTGTGTGTGCTGTAGGAATCTCTGCACTGTTTGAGTTAGCTCTAAGTCACAGCTTCTTGCTGCTACAGGCGTATGCATTGAAACAACACCCATGTTTAATTTATTTTATACTTTAGATGTCATTGTACCCCTTATTAAATTACCTTCCATTCAGTCACTCTGAATATGCCCAATGTACCACCTGGACAAGGCACCAGTTTATCGCAGGGCCACACACAGATACAATTCTTTATTATTCCCTACACACGTAATGTCCAATAATAGAAACTACCTGGGATCGACTATTCCCCCCCGCCCCTCATTTCCAATTCTGTTGACTGTTACTAATTATGATTTGAATCTATTACTCAATTATGATCGCCTTCTTGTGTTGGTTGTGCCTGCTGTCTGTGTAGCAACAGATGACAGTGGTTGACGCCTTTATTAGGAGAGATTACATTCATGTATGGGAGCTTAGCAGTGCACAGACCTCTCAAAATATTTCAAATACCCTCATTGCACACTTTACCATCACAAAACACAAATTGGGATTCTTTAACCAAAACAAAGGTCCAGAACAATTTTCAGGGATAAAAAAAAATGATGCAAATGTCTGAAACAGGGCATCTCACACACACACGCACAAACACACATAAATATATATATATATAAATATATATATCTCAGGCACGGTAACCTTAGCTTTGAATGAAGTGAGGGGAAGTTGCAAAAATATCTTTAGTTGTTGTAGGGCTTTAGCATTATAGAGAGCTGGATGGAGAGCCAAAACATTTTGTGTGTGTGTGTGTGTGCATGCGCACGTATGCCTAGGAGGGGTTCCTTCTCTTTATACCTGCTCTCAGGAAAGATCTATCCCTTCGTAATCCCTGTGGGACATTCAACATGCCCAAAATGTTTCGCGACTCACGACTGCAAAATCAATTTTCCTTTAAAGAAGAGGTTGGTATGGCCGATGCATGTCAATACGGCCGTGTGTGTGAATAGAGGAGGCACAGAAGAGAGTGGCTGCACTTCATTGGATTATGAAGGGATAAAAAAGTGGAGCGGAGTCACGGCTGAGGTTGGGCTTCAATGAGAGAAAACACTTTCATCTCCTCCTGACGTCTTCAAAGACAATGAGCCTCACCCACTGCACTCCGTGTTGACATTAACACACCACACACACCCTACCACACACTAAAAGCACACACACACACACAGCACTGATGCGCATGTATGCCAACCTCACATGTCGTCCATCTGACCACTTCCATTGTAGATGAATAACAATTAACACTGCACAAGCAGATGCTCACACACACACGTGAGCAGATGAGTGTAAGCCATGAAGAGACACTAGACCGCATACGCACACATCAGAGTTTCTCTCTTCCTGCCTCCGTCGATCCGTCGTTGACTGCACTGTTGGGAAGGTTCATCAAAAGAGGAAGTGTGTGTGTGTGTGTGTGTGTGTGTGATGTGGGAAGCATGAAATCCGGCTTGAATAAAATTTGACAGATCGAAAAATTATTTTATCATTGTTATAATATAATTTGCATGCTTCTCATTTGCACTAAATCAATAACGCATTCAGTAAGGATTGTTGACATGGAAAAGTGTTCATCCTGATGCAGTTTAGCCTCAAAACTTCAAATAAACTGCACTGGCGTAGCGCCGTATTAAATGTCGGCCGAAACAATGAAGGAGCAAGTGCTGTATTGTCTTATTCTGTGTGGTGCTGATTAAAACAAATGTCAAAAGTCTGCAGGCGTAGCTTGATGTCCAGCTGTACCTGCACACAGTGTCAGCCGCATGCTGTGAATTCTCATCGCAAGGTGTGAGACAGATCCTGTGAGAAAACCCAGCCACAAGGTCCAATTAGAATCTCACAAACTCCAACATATAGACAGACGTACGTCACATTGTACTTTATTACATAATTTACATTCTGAAGAGTTGCTGCTACATTCCTCGGAGCATTTTTCCATGACATTAAAGGAAAAGCTTGTATAAATAATTTCATTGTGGTCAATACGCAAATTAGCATTTTAAGCCTTCCTCCATTAATTTGCATCTAAAGTTCTGCAGGTATTTCCAAGCAAAAGTCCACAACACGTCACCCATGCAACATTTGCCTTCTCCTAACCTCATAGCGCTTTCACGTTTGTTGTCGGCCTGGCTCTTTGAAAGCAAGAAGGAGAGAAGTTAGATGATGAGAGACAGACATCCATCAGATGGAGAAAGAGGGACAAACTCCTGAGGCTGCCTCAGTCTGTGAAGTCAGGCGGTTGACTTTATATGTCAAGATTCTATTCCACGTTACACAAGATTACCACGACAGCTTTTCTGCCTTTTCTCAAAGGTGCTGCCGATACGTTTTGTGACCCACCAGTGGGAACATTAATTGAACTGCCTCATTCAAGTGCAGCCTGGTTGGTGTGGGTTTCCTACCTTTTCAGCTGAAGGGAATGCCCCAGTCATGTTTGTCAAGTAGCACCGACTTTAACAACATTTGCGTCTTTCTGTGCATCGGTTTTACGATCATCCATCATTTGGGCGTGAAAATACACTCTTGAAAGAACACTCTTTAAATAATGCAAATGTGTGTTGTGGCTGGTAGAGCTCAGCGGGTTTCTGAGCATTCAGGGCGGATTGTTCACAGACCCTTTCTTTTGCTATACATGTGTATGTATAGCATTTTTATTTTGAGTTTGTACTGGAGGCTTCTTGCAGTCAGGAACTCTGTGCTTGTTATTGTGAGCAAAACTTCTTTTAGTTATCTGTCTCTCTTGTGCTTGCTTTTTTTTAACCTTTCGCTCTCTCCACTGCGGATTAGACTGCTGTAGCGTGCAGGGCGGGTTTGTATTGTGTGTCCATTAGGGATTGGAATCTCTGGTCTCTGTCCGATTTGATTCGTATCTTGATACACTTGTCACGATCCGATGCATTCAAGATACATCTGTTAAAACCTCCGATGCGATACGATTCGATTAACTCCCTTTCCGCGATGCATCTTGATTCAGCCTTGCCTGGTCAAGATGATGTGATTTAGTTGGTTTCAGTATTTGAGGTTTATATGCACTTTTAACTATATTAATAAAAGCAAAGAATGTAGTTATGTTATAGAAATGAATAAATCAATTCAGTAAGTAGTGTGGTGTGCATGTGTTTGACTGTGTGAGTGTGCCTTTTATGGCTTGTTTTACTGCATTTGACAGACAGGAGAATATTGGTGCAATGTGCAATGAGACTCTAAGTAGGTGACATTGTTTTGGTCTTACAATGGGCAGCATTTTACTGAATAATATTTATTTAAATATTCAACCCTGATATCTAAAATATCACATCTTCTGTTTCTATTTTCTGATGTTTTGTAATGTAAATGTGAATTTGCAGTGTTAGACAATTAAAGCCTACTTTTGCCTTCGAGACAGTCGCTGTTGTGCTGACAGATTCTCAAGTTGCTCTGAGGTGGACCCAGGGCTGTTGGCCACACAGCTCTTAGCCCTGCCAGTTGTCTGTGTGGCTAGTCTGTGAGTAGGGGGGTAAGAAGGTCACAGCAGTGGTATCTGGGTGGACAATGAGACACATTCAGGCCATCTGTAGTGAATAATCTCTAAATGATCGGCGGTCAAACGCAGAGAGGCCTAAGCCACAGGGCTGCTTTTATTTCTTTGCTCCAAGTGACCTGCAGCTTCTCCTCTCATGTAACTCTGCACATCCCACCAAGCACAGGAACATTTATCTATGTGATCCTGCATCTTATCGGCATCTCCGCATCCATGGAGACTAACTAAATTCACCCTTTCAAAATGGACTCAGAGAGAGTCTCGCCTTACATAAAAGTGCTCACGTCTTACAGTGTTTAGACCAGACAGCGCAAAAAGAAAACGAAAAACAAGGCCGTGTTTCACAACGTTCAGTCAATGCTTTGTCTCAGATTTAATATAAATTGCTATGTTTTACTTAATGCCAGACACGGACCAATACAAATTAATTTAAACAAACAATATTATGCCCACAGTCCATGAGGTTATTAATATGCAGACACATAAAACAACACAAGATGCAATGATGATACACAGCTAAAGACCACCAGCCATTCATTCTCCAGTTTTACTGTCACTGTAATCACTGCAATTCCAGGATAATAATCTCACACATCTTTTATACCTGATGCTAATGAACGATGACGTTTGGGATCAGAAGGTTCACTGTGTATCGCGTGGGGGATTTGAGAGCTAAAGCTACTGCTGACTTCTCAGAGAGATTGAGAGGTCTGTTGATTCTCTACAGGACTGCTGGCAGGTTAGCAGAATGGGGCAGGTGCCGAAGATAGGGCGCTGCCTTCAAAGCAGAGATCTGTGATCTGTTACTCATCTTGTTGCGAGCAGGATGCCAAAACCTTTCATCTGTTACTGCCCATTCGGGATCTCCCACATGTGCTCGGCCACGGCTAAGTCTATTTTGCTGTGTGAGATGGCACCTTAACTTGCAGCTGATATATTTAAGTCAAAGCAGTAAAATAAATACACAGAAAAGCAGTGTAACCAAAAAAAAAAAAATCTCGCTCCGACACACAAGAGAAGCCTCATCTGGATCTCATGGGAAGGTCAAGTTGATTGCAACATAGAATTCTAGTTACCTTTGTGAATCTTCCAATTACATTGCGTGCCTTGCATAGAAGTGGGAGCACATGTAAGGTAGACTGAGAATGTCCACACGAGTACTCTCATCTGCACTCTAATACATGCATCATTATGCGTATAAGTGCAGTATCTTTCTGCTAGATTATATATACAAATAGCCAGAATCCTGTCAAGCAAAGCCGGCAGGTCTGACGGAAAGCACCACTACATGCAAATTAAGGAAACAAGCTATTCCTTAGACAATTATTTGCTTGGTTGTTACTTAGAGGCATTTTTAGTTTCTCAAGAAATGGCACCTCTTGTGCGTTTCAAACACATTTCCTGTTAGGTAACAGCAATGGTTTTAATTTAATCATCCCATGTGATTGCACTGTTTTAATTCACCTTGTGCTTGCATTTCTAAAAGCCAAAATCAAATGCAAGTCAGTTTATGCAATATTTCATGTAGTGCCGTACAGCAGTCTACATTTTTTCACTGCATCTCCATCCAAAATCATTCATGAAAATTCAAGATCATTCTTGCATGTGTATCGTTTCTTTTTCTGCTATTATACATCTTGTTGCTGATGTTTATTTTGCATAAGCATATACTGTATCCAGCTAATCCCTTAAGAAATCTGCTAATTATTTAACAGCGTCAACACCGTTAATAAGAACAGGTAAGCTCCGCCCATCAGGCTGGAACAGGCTACAACCAATAGGCTCCACTCCCTTGCCTGAGAATCCACATGGCTGCATTTGGAAACCGTTTTGTCCTGGAGGTGGGTTAAATGAAGCCGAACTGACCGACCCCAAAGTGGACCCACCCTAGGTGTGGTGGCAACAGATGGCGTTTAAACCACACGGTCTCCCTTTGCTTATTAACCAGACCGGGACCTGTGTTCCTGCTGCACAGCACATCTGCTAGCTCTACCCTGGCTCCAGTTTATTGTCCCTCTGCAGCTGTCTCATGGGAAGATGTATCGTAATTCATGAATACAGACATACACATAGCTCACTTTTAGTCCTCTCCGTTGCACCAGTCCCTAATGGAATCACTTCATGTGCTTAGTCCCGATATACAATATTCTACCATATTGAAATGTTAGACACAGGATAAAGCATGCATTCATTCAGTGTCAGTATTGAGAGGCATTACTGTATATTTTCACAAATAATGACACCATAAATAACATCATGATGCAATATTTACAAGTGTTGCTTAAAATTCTGATTTTTTTGCTTTAATTTCTGCAATATTATCACTTTATATTTAACGCATCTGACTGATGTATAAGGAACACTGACCCATGGCAGCTGTTTGTCTATACATCCCAATTTCTTTGTTATGTTAGCAACACTAGTAGTATATCGACACACCGTTCTGAAAACTGCATCGGGTACAATACTTCTATAATAATATCAGTCCAGCATTTTATTGAGCATGATGGAGTTTTCATTTGAGCACTGAGGGCTTCATCTCCATCATACATGAGTGTTCAGTATTATTCAATCGGCCACAGTTGTTTGGAAGCTCTCTGCTCTGCCCCAGCTACTCATCATATTGTTTCTCTGCAGAGAATCTGATCTTAAATTAATGTAGGTCCAATATGTTTTTCAGAGACTGACCCAGAAGTAAGTGTTTCACATTAACTTCTGGTTTGTATATATCAAAGAGAACCCTATCTGCAGCAGCCATGTCCTTGCTGAGCACCAAAGACGTGCATTTGTATTATCTAGCAATGAGCCTCTTCCTTAAGCTCCTTAGCACACCTGTTCAACAACACACCTCTTGGCTCATTTTATTGCAACAGGACAACAGCAAAAATGTGAAATTGTTTATATAATCTGTATTTGTTTTCATTTTATTTCACAGTTTTCACTCGTGACATGTATTCCAGGCAAATATGGCACACTTTGCAACATGTTTGCATGTTTTTCACAACCTGTGCAACCTGTGTGTGATCTTCAGACAGTCATCATTTTGGTATGACAGAAGGCAAATTGAAATCCACGGTTCAACTGAGACAGTCATGTCGAGAGGAGCTAATTTTCCTCTTTCTTTCTTCTCCATGGAGCTTAGCAGCTGCTGTCAGAACCACATTTTCAAAGCCAGACTGGCATGTTTATATTTCATTTATGGTGGCAAGCCTCATCAAGGGCGCTCAAACAATGTGGTCTGTATCCGAACTCATTTTTTCATGCTGGTAGCAGGAAGGAGAAACTAACGAGGTAAGAAGAATTCTCCATCAAGATTTCAGATCTAATTTGGCCTATTAAATACGGGCATTCACTTAACATCATTCCAAAAGAGACTGTGTCAGTCTGTGTTTGGAGCCATGGCGATGGTGGCGTCTGTAAGGATGTGTATCTGTGCTCATGCGGGGGGGGACAGATAAAGGAGGGAGAACGCGCGAGACAAGCAATACAGGATGGTAAATTGGAGGAAAGAGGGAACAGTTTCAGATTATACGTTAGCAGATTAAAGTACAAGCTGCTGCTGTAACATGATTGGTCTCAATGAAAAATAATGCGTCAACCCGAAGCTGCACAACAGCCTGATTCATCTACAATTTTATTTTGAGGCAAATGATATGAAAATGAGGGGACGTAATGTGGAAGGAAACAAATTTCTACCATGATCATAAAGAAAGGAAATTACTTTAAATATAATCATGGCTAAAGGTAAAGTGTGTCACAAACTGGGTGTCAAATCGATATTCATTTTCCCAATTGTTATTGTGACTGTTCGCTTTTCCTGCCGTTTTCTAATAGCGCTGAAATGTGCGTTTCAGCAACTGATAGATGTAGGAGGAAATGAAAGAGGTAGGGAGCGAAAAGTGCTGGAACAATCAGAGAGGACGTGGTGTACATAACTGCCTCTCAGACTCCATTAAGGCTGATGGCGCCACATACCGCTTTCGCTGTGCTTCTCCTGCTTGTGTTCTATTCCTAACTCAATACGCAAAGTGACGTTTGAACCTGACACATTCAGGCCACAGCTGGTTTAAGCTTTCATACACTCATACGTCTGTCATACGCATTCTGCTCTCCTCACTGACTCACTGAAATGAAGACTGAAGCATTGCAATCCTCATTTAGCACGAGGAAAAGACAGGGCCTCAAATCCTCCAAGGAGCTGTCCACGTATGCAACGAAGACAATGCCCTGCCAAAGCTCTCTTCGACCCTCAGTGCCATCAGAATGTCACGTGCCAATGGTGTGCCTGGTCCAGGATCAGCAGCTACGCAGTGGAAATGATAGTAAGAGGACAGGCTGCTAAGATGTCCTCCCTTCTGCTTCCGTCGCTGCCTATTACTGGTAGCAAAGACCTTACCGATAAGAACAAAAACAGCGCAATACCACCATAAAAGATGGAGGGATGTATAAATGCAATTCAAGAAAGGCTCCACAAATAAAAGATTATCTGTGTTGAATTCTCGATGCATCGGCCAGCCTTTCAGACCAAGAACATTGTGACCTTTGCTTTTTGCACTTTTGTATCCTCCTGCACGAACATCACACCCTCCTTCACCATATTTGTTGCTGTTGACATATATTGCCCTGTCGCAGTTGCATGAATGTCATATGCATTGACGGATAGACCGTTTACAGACAGACTCATCCATTTATGCATGTAGAGGGGCTATAAATTGGCCTTTAGCTCAACAGCAGGGTTTTAAATAACACAAAAAGCAACACTTATGTCATTACATCAACTGGCCAACAAATAAGTATTTGCCTTGCTGATTGGCTCTTAGACAGGGGAACTCACAGCCGTGCATATGAACATGAGAGAGAAATTATTTTCTGTAATGCGGCACCATGTCATACGTAGTCTGTCGGTGCATCAGCAGCAGTTTATGAAACATCTTAAAGGAAGCAGCCACATGCGTTTGTGTATATTTGCGCTCTTGTGTGTTTTAGGTCTGGCTATAACAACAATATGCTGTCAGCTCATTTCATAACCCACTCATCTGTTTAATTACAGTTTGACTTGTTAGTTTGTCTTTAAAAAAAAGTCAAATTAATGATGGAAATATAAACAGAATTTCACTAAATGGGGAAAAAAAAAATCCAAGACAACATTTTGCAGATCAACAGTCCAAAACATAACATGATACAATGCAGCGTCACAGAAGAAATTAGCAATTGTTCTCTACTGAGAGAAATCTCAGCCAAACAATTAACTCAGTCCAGACAAAAGCTTTCTGTCTGACAGGGGGGAAAAAAGGAATGCTTACATAGATTGTTCGGTACGGACAATGAGCGAAGGCCAGAAAGAACAGCAGCTCCTTTCTGGTATGGACCAGGGTGTTTCAGCAGGAGCACAAATGGGACTGAAGCCAGGAGCAAAAGGACGGAAACACTCATCATCATTAGGGGTAATGAGAGAGATGAAAAATGACAGATGGAGAAAAATGTTCATTTGAAATATGTTCTGAAGCGACACAGGCATGTAGGAGGTAAATATCAGAGCGGAGAGGAGCGGTGGAATTGGGAGGCGGTCGAACGGGACATGTGTCACATGACCGGTAGTTTTTTGATGGTTGCAGTCTTCTTTCGGTGTTATGGTGGGCTTCATTTGCCGTTTCGCAGCCCTGCAGTTGCGTTGTTTAAAAGGCTATTATCCAAGAACTGGAGTAGCTGAGTTGGCGTGTTTATGCCACAAAAAGCAGATGTTATTTTTTTTAACAATGTGGACAAATGATCGTTTCTCAAGGATGCAAGTAGAAAAGCACCAGAGTGGGTTTTGGTGCCCATGTGCGGAATTGATTGGGTGCTTTGAGCTGCGTTGACGAGAGCGCTCAGATTGGTTGTCTGAGTCCTTGTACTTGTCATGCCTGTCGCTATGAACGCTGTTCACAGGAGAATGAATGAGCATCAAGTGACTGGTGCTCATTATGCAGCAGAGGGCAGCCTTGTGCTCTCTGGGGTGGCAGAGGAGTGGACAGAGAAGGACAAAGACATGCATCAAGTCCTGGGGGTGTAATTCTCAGTACGTGGGTGTGATGTGGGCATGTGGGTGAGGCACCCACATGCAGTGGAATGTTGGTGAACAGTGTTGATGAAGTGACCCTGGTGCAAAGCACTGCTTCTCTCCGCTGACCCTTTGCCACCCGCTGTAACCAGGATTGATGAGCGCGGGCCGGTGAGGAGACACTGGGCTAGATTACAAACGTGCCACTTTGTCTTGTGTGCAGCGGTTCTTTAAATTGCAGCGCGGCTTCCGTTAATCAGTTGCAATGCCTTTAGAGCTGTCGTGTTATATATCATTCTGGAGGGAAGACAGTGAAAGGATGGCAGAAATATAAAATATTAGGCCGAAGGAGGGGGGGGGGGGAAACTAATAGCTGCAAGAGTTGCTAGAGTATGTCATTTTCTTTATCATTGTCTAGTGTGTGTGTGCAAAGAGACATTCAGATACTGCATGGCCTCGATTCGAATGAGTTTCCTTTTAAAAAAATGTTTTTCTTCAACAGTGTCCAGAAACATGAAATGCTCAAAACAACTATTTAACTGCAGCTTCGTTAGTGGCAGCGTATTTGACTGTCGTTGAAGAAGGATCGAATGCTTGCAAACTATATGAATCAGTGCAGAGACTGCAACCAGCTCCCGTCCAAAGCGTATGAAGTAAAAAGAGAGATTAGGTGAGAGGTGCCGGCATATATTTCATAAATCCTCCCTTTCAGCAGAAGGTTTGTGTCATACACAAGTGCTGGGTTGTATCAGAGCCAAGTGTTGTATCCTGGCAAGCTGGATCGGAGAATAGACCGGTGCCCCGCCCAATGCCTCACGGGCTTCAGGCTTTGAGATTCTGATTAAAGTTTTAAACCCGTCAGATGGAGGTGGGAGCGGGGGGGTTTGAATCATCAGGGCTGCTCTTGTGGAAGCCTGGCAGCTTCAGAGCCTTGAGGGTCTAAAACCAAACCCAGCAACCATTTATGAGAAACCTTGATGACTCAGCAGACCACATCCTCACAGCATCATGGCCTGATGTGCTCTTAAGAGGACTCAGGAAGTGAGGAGAGAGAATTCAGAGCATGCTTGAGCATATTCTCGCAGAGCAGAGGGAATTAATTGTGAAATACAAACTTGAGTTTGTTGGGAAGCCTTTCAGCAAAGGACGTGTTTGTATTTTGGTGTGTTAGTGCAGAGCTGTGTATGTGAGTGTGTATTCTCCACTACGCAATTATTATTTTGAATGTGATTCCCGCACAGTGGAAAGCTGCTAATGAAGCTCATAGGCTACAGGAGACTGGTCCGACTGTTTATTAGCTACCTCTCTCTCTCTCTACCAATGATCAGGGATGATCAGCGAACATGCAGGATAAGAGTGACTAAAGTGACAGAAACACAAATGAAAGTGGTGTGACAAAAAAGAAAAGTAACCTTTTGAACATTAAAGAGGCTAATGCATGGAGATGAAAGAGGGGGAAATGGAAGCGGACAGAAACATGCGAGCTATGCGGTGAAACCGATGTCAGACAAAGTCGGTGTTAATGAAGGGGCTTTGTAATGATATGAGATGGAGAAACGGAGCGAGGGAGTAATGGAGGGAGGTTGTTAATATGCTGACCCACTTTGCAGACGCCACGCTGAGCTCCTAACCAGTGCTGTAATAAATAACACACGGCAGGCCGGCACAGCCTAACAGCTGCTTGGTGGCAGTTTGTCCCTCCACTGCTGGCTCCACCCGTAGCCTCATAACTCTTCATCACTTCTGCCACTTGTATATTTGTACACACCGGAGCACTGCATGTTTTGTTTGTGTTTGCATGCGTACAATGCAAACAGCAATGTGAGTGACTTGGGGGTTGAGCAGAGAGTCGCATATTTAAAATGGGTCCTTGACATGCAGGCATGGTCTCACACACACATCTGCTTACATGTTAGACACACACAGGCAGATGAGTCAAAGCCTTACGTTAGTCTGCGTGCATGCTGAGCTATGATCCAAAGCAAGTGTGGTAATGTGATATGCTGTAAATAGAAGTTCTTTTAATCATTACTTCTGCCAAGGAGGTAATGATTCCACCATTGCTGAAGTATCTGTTGGTCTGGCTGTCCATCTCCATCTGGCAGGGTTACACAAAAACTTAGAGAGACAGATCCAGGCTTTTCTCTTACTTCCTTTAAAATAGTTACCGTGCCTTTTTTGTGTGTGGCATTTTTATCAATTATGTATAAACTCCTAGACGAATTTTCAGGAAACTTGGTGTTAGAGTGGGGCTTGTGCCAAAATTGGAATCACTGAATTATGGAGTAGATCCAGATACCAGATGGGGTCGATCCACGATTTCTTTTTTTTTTGGGGGGGGGGGGGTTGCATTTTATTTTACGTTGGACCTTGGTGGAGGTGTTTCCCTTGTCAAAAATGTGTTTTAGTGACAGCTCAGCACTTGGTAAAGTTTTAAAGAGTTACCGGGTTGGGAGCAGAAAGTGTTCATCCACTGTTTTATCACTGAGAACATCATCTCTAGTTCATTCACTATTTAAACCTACACACACACACCAACAGCAGCTAATATTAATTTGTGTTCACTGTTCTTTTTCACATTCAGAAGGGCATTACACACATTCCTGCTTTACAGTGAAAGTTTGGAATAAAACATGTGTGGCACTCCCATTGTATGCCAGGTGAAGGACGGAGCCCAAAGACATACACTTGCGCATTCTAGAAAGCAAAGATTGAAGGCACTGGATGTGTGTGATGGTATTACCTACCTATAAAGAAGCTGGTAAGAGTGCAACAAATTATCTCATATTTTTGGCAAACACTGTTTACCTGAATTCCTGTCCGTGTGTGTACATGCAGTTGCGGTCGGGTGCTGGACGAGTCTGTGAAGCCACTTGTCCTTGGAAGAAGGTTTGGCCATGGAACTGGGAACCAATCACAAAGCAGTGTCGCAAAGATGCCAAGAAAACACAGGACTCCCTTTCTCTGATAGAGCATATTTGATTCTGCTAACATTGACCAAGCAGCACCGACAACTGAAATTCTTTTAAGAAGGCCATGAAATAGATAGAGAATTTATGGCAGCATTAGGTACACTTTATCTGATCACACAGAAGGTGTTATACATTGACTGTTTAATCTGAATGCATTGTGTGCAAAAGAGAAGTGTATTGTCTGAAGTTGATTTTACAGCTACAGTACACGGACATTTATTTTTTATATGCAGGCCATATAGTAGTAACAGAAACTGATTGTCTGTAATGTGACATGAGCCTTTTCCAAATGCATCATATAAACCACTGAAAAGGAATAACACAGTGTGAATAACGACCAGGATTTCCTGCCAAAACGCCCTGCCACCCATATATTCTCGGAACTAATTACTAACCTTTGCGATTGCAATAAAACAATGCACTGAAACAAAGTTGGCAATTTGGGACATTGTACTGCTTAACAGAAGTGCTGATTAATTCATCGTGTCATTTAGCCAAGTAGGTCATAAAGAAGTACAAACAAATTTAAAGAAACAGAGCAGTGCAGCGACGATGTCAGAGGGCTGTGATTGGTTGAGTCCAGGAATGCAGTTTGGGATGCTCATCCAGGAACTCGTCCTACTTGGCTATATCAGTTTTGTGCACAATGCCTGCATCTATAGAAACTCCTTATTCTAAGATAAGAGAACAAGGGAGAAAAGAAAATAGCAAAGAACATAGAGTTCAGGAGAACGAAGAGAAAAAGATCGGCGGAGTTATTCATCTGTGAAATGGGAAGCATAACCAAGCTAGGTGGGCGTGGGCCCTCAAATGAATCTACATGATCAGAAACGCTTGTCACTGATCCATGCCCAGGAGCATCATCAGAACCACAGCACCGCCATGGTATATGAATACACTGATTAGGATATGATCAATTAATAATGTTCGAACATTCACCGCGAACTTGACTGCTCACACAAAAGGCCACAGAAATGTAGGTCCTCTTACGTTTGAGCATCTTTCAGCTGTTATCCTTGTTGCGATAGGATCCAATCACATTAAATACCGTGCATATCTTCACATCTCCACTTCTGCGTGAGAGAGAAACAATCAGGCTTTGCAGCCTTATGTAATATTGCTCTTAGCCGTATGCGCCTAAATCCTCTAAATGTAAATGGGGAAAAAAAAAGAGTATCTTCAAAATAATACATTAAGGTTCCCGGCGGAGGACATACAGTGACAACGTTGTTGTGTCTGATGTGTCTATATCGCCATCATGGCCCTCAGAGTGAATATAAGAAATTACATATAGACGTGATTTCAGTTTATCGACACTCTCAGCGAGTCATAGGAGCATGCATGCGTATTTATGTGGCTTTACGGGCACTGGAGCATGATATTTGTCAGGGATGGCAATAAATTGGGAAGAGATGAGGCTGATGAAGCACTGAGGAAAAGAGATGTCAGGCAACCTGCAGTCATTCATACGGTCATGGATCATGAATGAGAGCTGCTTTTTATTTATATCCTGGTGTATTTTATAAATACCATTTTATCGCCTCCACCTCGATTATAAAATGTGTTTAATGAGGACAGTGTGCATGCAGGAAGTGCTGACAGTGCGCAAGGCCCTCTGGGGTAGAAGGAGTGCAGCACTGGAAGAAGTTATATTGATGTGACTGGGATGTTTATTGCTTACTCTAACAGCAATAAAATGATGCAAAAATGCTGCCCCGTCTTTGGATCTACCAATAAAAATACCTGACGCCATGAACCATGACATGAAATACTGACCTTTTATCATAGCTGTTAGGCTAAGCAGTACAGTTCTGTCCTTAAATGCCAAAACCCACTAATCCTTCCATCTTTCATCAAAGGGCAGCAGAAGTTATTATAGCGTCATTTACCTGCTCGCGACAGTGTGCAGAATCTGACATTTACCGATTTGAGCATCACAGAGTGGTGATATTAAAGTCAATGTTAACTCATTCTACTACTCGAGATTCTTTACCCAGTGTGGATGTGAGCTGTGATGCATGTGTGGATGTTGATATAGACTGACTGCGTAAATGTGGGATTGACGCACGGAACTTTTTCTTCAATAAAAAAAATGAAAGGCACTATGATTGCAGACATTCTTGTTATTATATATTATTATATTTACCATCATTAAATAATTAGTTAACCTGTCCATCATGTTTTGTTTCTGGACTATAATGCAAAATGCAAACCCGTTTACATTTTTAAACAAACCCCAACAAGTGCTACGTTTTAGGGTAAAGTACAAGCAAGTACTTCCTGCTTGTACTTTATGTATGCCTGCCTGTGGAGAAGTGTTCCTCTTTTACAGGATTACTGAATTATCAAATTTTAGTCAATACCTCAGATGCATTTTGAAAGACTGCGAGGTGGCTTATAGGATCAATGCTGTGTCTGTCAATCATTATTCATGTCATAGGTTTGTGTTTGTGAAAACATTGTTGAACATTAAAGTTTTCACTTTGCAAAATTAGTTTTCCATAAACTGTTTTTTTTTTTATCAAATGGTCTTTAGCTTTGTTGTACACTGGTGTACTAGAGAAAATGTTTATGGATGTTAAGCCTGTATTAAAAAAATAATTGAAAAGACGGTGTAGCACCGTTGCCTTAGAAAAAGAGGGTTCTTTGTTTCATACTTTCTGTGCAGCGTTTGTATGTTCTGCTGGGTTCTCTCCGGGTACGCCGGCTTCCTCCCTCCTCCAAAAACATGCATCTTAGGTGAATTGGTTACACTAAATGATCTGTAGGTGTGAGTGTGTGTGTTTGTTTGTGTTTCGTTTGGAGCCGCGGTGAGCTGCAGTCTCATCTGAGGTTTACCCAGCCTTTTGCCCGTAGTCAGCTGGGATAGGTTCCAGCAGAACTATGATCCGCAAGGTGACTAAGCGACTGTAGATGAGACAATTATGATTGTTTCATCCACATACTGTTTTGATGAACAGTTTTCTGGGTTTTCAGTCTTGAAGAGGTAAAGAATTATGACCTTCTCAAGGGGGGGGGGGGGGGGGTGATAATTTTTTTACCTGTTTGTTAGTTTGTCTCTCTTTTCAGCAAGGTTAGGGTTGGAGTTTTTATTAAATCTTTTGAAGAGGTCGGATGAGGCCCATGGAAAAATCTGTCAGATTTTGGTGGTGATCCCGATCATCATCTGAATCCATATTTTTAAAGGGTTCTTTCCCATTGCAGGTACGATTTTTGCTGTTTACTTCACGTATAATTTCTGCAATGCTTGTACAAAAAATATACAACTGTATTGACACAGGTGTCTGCCACACAGCAAATGTGATCTGGGTCCAAGTAGTTTTAAAAAAGATCCAGAATAATAATAATAACAGTGCAGACTTGCAGCCAACTTCAAATTATAGCAGAAACTGTGCTGATGTAAAAGTTACTGTGATAGATCCTGCAATTAGTGATTTAAAAAAATTATAATAACTTCAACTAATAATGACACTAAAGCATTCCAGATTCAAGGTTTCATGGTCAATGAGTCCCATTATCAGGGTCTAATGACATAATGGTGAATCTGAGCTACCCAGGTGGACATATTACATTTTCTCTTTGAGATCGCGTCGCCTCAGTCATTCCTTTGCGAGACAACATCCTCTGAAAGCTGATTAAAGTGATGTAAAAGTTGATGAGGCAAGTTGAAACAAAGTGGGCATAGAAAATGAAAATTACAAGCAGAGCGCGTTTGAGAATGGATTCGTCCTTTTACTATAAGATGGCGTGAAAATAAATGGTAGAAATTCCAGACAGCAGGAGAGACAGAGACAAACTATGTCCTTGTCAATCTGATTACCACCAATAAGATGGAGGAAAATAATGGTTTCATCTCGTGCAGCCTCTATTCATTAAAACTCAGCGGCACGTGGCATGAATTAATCCTTTGCCCTTTTCTACCGCTGACCACTTTAAATAATTGAGATAGATGCTTGAATGAACCTTTAATGCAGAACATGAGGGAGGAAGTGTAGCTCCACACTACTGTTAGCTAATGATAAAGACAGTCCGGTCTGAGCGGCCCATGCAGGAGACAACGGTAAAAAGAGGGAGCTGTAGTCATCGTTGGATGGAGAGCCCTTATTCCCGGTGCATCGGGAGCTGCTGGATCAAGTTTGTTTTTTCCTCCTCTTCCTGGAGGCTACTCACCCTCACACTGACTTTGGACGTTACTTCCACTGCATCACTCCGTGTTCAGCGGGAAAACAATCACAACTTTTTGCGCTGAAGAAATCAAGGGCGTCTATCGTGGTCCCTTATTTTAATTTAACTGTTTGATTTGGAAATTAACCACAACCTGGTGGAAGTTATTAGCATGGTGAGCACTCATAATATGTAAATGACAGAATTTCCCACTCATTTGAAATGCATTTATCCATTATTCCTTTCTGAATTGGACATTAATATAGAAAATATTTTAACTGATATTTTCTATATTAAAGTATTTAATATATTAATATTTAATAATTGCAGCATTTTCTTTAGTGACCATCTCACCCTGTGATACATTGACATGCAGCTGTCAATGGTTTTTACATTTATTAACAGTTTCTAATAAAGTATTGATGCTTTTTGTTTGTTACATAAATAGCAATGAAAACCAGACAACATGTGAATGTTTTCATGAAATGAAAGGGAAGCTCTTCTATGTGTGTCTTTGATCCATATCCTGAACATTTACGCCTACAAAGCTGGACTGCACTCACACAGGAAATCATTTAAAATGTAATGTCTTACCATAACTTAAAGCAAGTGAATCCTGTGGTCAGTGGGTTGCAAAGATGTTGCAAGTCTGAAGCTCTCTGGGAATTAGAGTGTTAAAGTACACTCTTTTTCTGAGAGTGCAGGCAGGCACATGTGTTAAAGCATGGCTGACTAAGACTCCTTCTACACCACCCTAACCCTAAGCCTGCGTCACCTACCTCAGGAGACCTCCCGATCATTTTTATGGAGCTTTGCCTGTACAATGTGCAAAGGTTAATGTAGTGGGTTGTGGACTGTGAATTCTTTCTCCCCTTAGACTGCACGATACGACATGATACAATGTCATTGACTGGGAATAAGGGACAGTAACCAGGGCCTTTGGAGAATGAAAGCGAGAGCAGTGTGGGAAAAGAAACAGATAATGAAAAGTCCTATTAGGTGGGTCACCTCAGTATTAGGTGACCCAGAATGGACGCAAATGCAGAGAATATGTGATTGAGATGTAAAATAAATAAGATTATACAATATCAGTGCATTTTCTCAAAATGTCAGTTTTGGAGATGGAGCTGCGGCAAAAGATTAACGTACTCTGATTGTTTGATAAGAGTGTAAAGGCCCGTCAATCACTGTTAATGATGCTTGGAGAAAAGCAGTGCTCCTATGATGGCTTCAAACTGCTAGAGACAGAGCAGAGGTCTCAGGTCTCACTGTGAATGCCAGCTCATGCAACGTTCTGTGATTAAATATATGTTCAGGAGTCAACAGTTTTATTTACACAGTGCTAAAACACAACGAAAGCTAGAAAAAAAGCAAATGGCAGAGATATAGAAAGGGCTCCAGCCATCTAAAGCAACTCCAAACTCCCTTTCATCTTCAAACTTGCTGGCATACAAGCAACGCTGATGTCATTTGAGGTGTTTTATCAGGTTTCATGCCGCTGCCTCTGGAGCCACAAGAGGCTTCATGCAAATGTTTTATTTCTTTAACAAATGCACTATTACTTTTCAAGATCTATGAAAATGTTACCTATTATGTAGAATATGTCTGTATGCTGTACTGTATGTATAATGATGCCACAGTATTTTTGGCAGTTGAATTGGATTATGTCCAGTCATGGTTTATAAAGGTAGGCCAGACTGGCCCGCCAGTGTGTCTATAATGCCATTATCTCCATAATGCCATTTCTCTGTGTATTAAAGGTGACTTGTGGTCTCGGTTACAGCCGTGTGACCGAGCAGCAGGAATTATGATGCATGGAGGTAATTCCCCGCCAAAACAAACAACATGAATAAGAACGTGCTCTTTGCAAATAGGAAGGATCCCATACACATACAAAATGTAGCTGTCAGGCAAATGCATGTCACTGATGCCTCATACCGAATAGAATAGATTACATCTTACAAGCACAAAACAGCACATACCAAGAAGATACAAAAAAAAACAATTAAAAGTCATAAATGAGCATGGCATGACATCATATTTCATTTTTGCCATGGATACAAGAGGCTCAAATGATATTCCTACTCAACGTTCCAAGGGAACTCATTCAGAGCTGGTTAGGCCATCTCCAGCAGCAGCATCTCTAACAACCCCTGGCAAACCTTCCAATTTAACATTACTTTAATCAGAACTTAATTTATGGCTTCCCCTCCTCCCAAAATTAAATAAAATTAAGTCATTTGACATATGCCAGTCCATCCTACAGTGCAAATTACACCACTTTACAGCCTGGCTCTGTTGCTGCTGCGTGTTTCATTTGTGCACCGTTCCACTTTATAGTACTGGGAAATATTAATTTTATCATCGCTCTATCTATGTAATGTCTCTTCCCTCTGGAAACACGTGGGGCAGAACAGAGAGCAATAGATTGAACGCGTTGAAATGTATTCCTTTCATTCCCGATACGCTCTCTCATATGGAGTAGTTTCCTCACATCCTCACATCATGCCATTTTCCCTCTTCTTTCACTGTACAAGTGCAAAAATTGCGTTCTTGAGCGAACTTCCTCTCTTGCGTGTTCCAACTATTTTTTTCACCTCTGCATTTCATTCCTTTCTTCAGTGAGTCTATCACTCAGTGATGAAAAACATCCATCCATTTTCAATAACGCTGTCTGAGTTGACACCCTGGGCCTGCACATATAGAGAGATAACCATCCACACCTATGGCCCAGTTTGGAGTCACCAGTTAACCGATATTGCATTTTTGAAGACAGAACGGTCCCCAGTCTGTATTCAAAAACAGAACCATGTAGCTCTGAGGAAGCCGTTCGGACCACTTCGTTACTGCAAAGGCTGGCCGCACTGAATGATATGCAAAGATGTGGCAGTGGGAAACATCTATCTTAACGGTTAGTGAATCGTCTTGCCATCATCATGGACTCTCTCATTCCAATTACCCAGCATTCCGAGTTCCTCCGCACAGCTGACCGTCTGGCTCCCATTTAGATTTTTAAGATTTGCCCATAGTCAACGCCATGATTTATGACTCAGAGGTTGTTGGGAGGGTGACCATCCATCTTTATCACTTCAACATCAAACATGACACCACCCACGCATACGCTCAGGCACATCCGCTCTGTGGCTGCATGCCTGTGGCAGTTTTAGCTGTCCTGGTTTGCCGAGTGGCCTTTCTGAAACTGGACTTGCATCCCTCCCAGTGAACCTCCCGTGCAGCCGCTGGGTGCGATGCACTGCTGAGTGTCTGGGTGAATGAATGCAGATCTCAGCATGGATTTTTTTTCTTTGATCTTTCCAACTGTAGTTAGAAGTTTGCTGTAAAGTACATGTTTTTTCTTCTTAAACTTCCAGCCTTGGCCAAACTTTTCAAAAGAGAGCACGAGTTGCAATCTCATGGGATCACTTTCACCCGATAGCAAAGCGATCTCTCTGAGGTTTCTTGTGATTTCTGGAGAAAGCTGGGGGGGGGGGTTCTCTCTCCCTGCTGCTCTTTGACCTCTGTGTCCTACCATTTTGTTTTCACATGGGAAGAAAAAAGCAGTCAAAACACCTTGCTGAATTAATTACCTATGAAAACCTGGCTATGAAAACACTGCATGGACAAACTGTCACATGTAGACGCAGCTGTCCTATCCCTGTGGCTTGACTGTCATATTTCACACTTCAGCAGCAAAGCCTTATGGCTTGCCTTTCACTTATTCATTTATTCACAATGGAAAGTGATTCGACTGGAGACATAGCACAAACTGAACGCGCCAAAGCTCGTTATTAGATTCAATTTTGTTTCCCTTTTTTTCCCCAAATGCACAGCTCTCTCCCCATCCAATTGTGAGAAATTAAAATAAGTCTGATGCACAATATCACGGTTTTGAGCTGTCACAAATAATAATGGCATTACATTAAGAATGGAGTTCTGGAGTTGAGCTATTTGTTACCATTGCAAATCCCTCATGCTGATGAGGTTTCAATCATGCAGTGTCAGTTCTGCTAAATGCTGGTGTGGTGTAGCAGTAATGTTATTTTCTTTCTCCCTCGTAACAAATTAATGATTCCATTGTGAGCGAGAAGCCCAGACATCATTTTTTCCAACATTGCCTATTTCTCTTATTGTGTGTTTCAGCTAATTCAGTTCTTTTTACAACACAGCGTGAAGCCAGTCAGCCTGCAGAGAAACCTCATTACTGATATTTCATTCTATATTTACCCCAACAACTTGCAACCACAGATGACCACAGCAGCCAACAATAGGAAATTAAGAGCCTTAACGTGTGGCCCTCATTTTTTTGTGAGTATCCCAACACAACTCTTGAAATACGGTGCTGCTGACACCCCCTATTAATCCCATGATCCTTCTTACTGTCACACACGAGTAACAGCTTGAGGACATTTTATCCCCTGTTATGTGGATAGAGAAACCAGGGGACTTCACACTTTCAAGTGCCAATGCTCATCCTCACCATCCTCACCTGCAAAATGAAGATAGACACTAAAGAGCTGGGCCCAGTTAATCCCGAACAATGGCTACATTTTCAAACAGCCATCCCAGCTCATTCTAAATGACTGGGACAATTGTCATGGAGCACATGACAAACCTCAAAATCACATGCCGTCAGATAGCAAATCAAGGATTCTCCTATCATCTTAAAGAAGCTTAGAGTAAAAGCTGGTCCACTGTGTAGAGGGTGGACTGTAATCGGATAACCTACGTGTCCGTTTGGCTCATCCCGGAGGATCCCAAAGCATTTTGGGTGATTCAATATATACTATAATCCATTTCAAATTGGTCTAGGGCTTTCCTGGTTCTCCTCCCCCATCGGTTTCCATGTGGTTAGGTATGCTTTCTAAACATAGGCACCTGTTAGGACTTCTAATCAGATGCCTGAACTGCCTAAATTGGTGCTTTGAAATGCTAAGGAGCAGCAGTCCTACCTTGAGCCCCTCGCCCTCTCCTAAGGATCAATCTTATCCTCTCAGTCCCTAACCAGACGTTGCGGCACTGAGTAAGGAGTAGATTATAGATGACATTGTAGATTTAAAGCCTGCAGGCGTTTTTTTTAGTTCAAATTTTGTCTGGTGATTTGCAGCAGCAGTCCTCCAACTATGTTACATCAAAATCCATATTTACCAGAACAAGAGACCGAGTCGTCAGCCGCCTTTATATGAAAAGAGGAACAGCACACCTGTGTGTGAAAACGAAAGACACAGCACCTAAAGTCCAAAAACCATTTTCAGAATTTCCCCAGTATTCTCTCTCTCACTCCTATCCTTTCATTCGGTGTATCTATATTGATCCTGGTTGCATGCTCTCTCAACTTAGCATGGTTATGCTCACTAATATAATGGAGCTTTTATCTGTCCCCACAGATAAAAGTGAGCGCTGAGCTGGATATATGGCGTATCTTGTAATTGAAATTAACAATCACACACACGGACTCTCAAAATCACAATCTAATTGCCTCCCTCATTAAAAAACATGTGTTGTGCCTTGGTGATGTGCACCAGGTTTCATATTAAACTGGGTTATTGATGCCGCCACCCACAGTGCATCATTCTTCGTTTCTCAGGTCGTTTGGTGACTAAATGGTGAAAATGAGAGAGTACTGTCCTTTTTAAGTGAATAAGAATTGTGGCGGTCTATAGTTCTACGATGGTTGAGAAATTTAATTATAGCCCTGAAAAAAATATTTAAATTGGATGGATTATGCACAGCAGCCACAATGTTTGGTTTCAGATTTTCGGGCTTTGAAGAAATCTGTGTTAGGCAGTGTTTTGGATTGCTACTCTTCCTTTACACACATTTAGACAAAAAATGCACCATTGAACAAGTCTATTAAATGTGGTGCTGGAATATGGTCCTCAAAGCAATTCTTCTGCCATTGTTCTTTTCCAAAGTACAACATGTATATACACAGCAATTTAGTCCTAAGAACAGGATACATTATGTAAAATATGACCATTGTGTCCAAGCACTGACATTTTAGCCTGCGAAGCAAACTCTGCAGTTTAGAGTTTGGATAAATGTCAGCCCTGTTGGCGCTTGATTTGAGATGAATTGAATGGGAAGGCTAAATTCTCTACTTACTGCATAAGATTCTATAACAGTTGTCAGAAGAGAGCATTATTATTGCTGCAGGACATAGAATTCAGCTTTGGTTTTCCTCTTTGATATAAAACAGTGTGCAGCACGGTAGCTCAGCGGGTAGCGCTGCTGCCTCACAGCAAGAAAGTCCTTGGTTCGATTCCACCTGGGACATTTCTGTGCGGATTGTGTGTGTGTTCTCCCCATGTCTGCTTGGGTTCTCTCAGAGTTCTACTGCTTCCTGCCAAAAGCATGCAGTTTAAGCGAGCTGGTTAGTCCACATCTATATCTATAGGTGTGAACATGAATGGGTGTCGGTCTTTTTTGTGTGGCCCGATGATGAACTGGCGACTTATCCAGACAGAGTGTACCCCGTCTGTCGCTTGCACAGAAAGGAATCGAACCTGGAACCTTCTTGCCGTCAGGCAGCAGTTCTACCCACCGTGCTGCTGCACCACCCTTGTCCAGTGCCAGGCCCAGAATGCCTGAGGAACAGGCGTATGGACATGCAGTCATGATGCATCAATGGTAAAAAAAATGGGGAGATCCAGATGATTGAAACTGTCATATTTTGTTACAAACTACGACATCTCTGTGATAGAAATGCAAGAAACAGAGGCATATGGAGGTCAAGTCATTTTCAAACATGTTTGGCAGCGTACACGGCATTGCATCACATTATGTGGCAGAGAAGGGCACTCAAGAGGACACCGCATCTCATTTTGACTTGAATTGCGTGCTAGATCGAAACTTTGTCAGGTGTTGACCTTAATCAGGTGTTTTATCAGGTATTGTCCAGTGGAAATGAAAAGTTAAGGCACTCTATCTGGGTTTGTTCATTGGGACGGCACCTAAGATGGCACCTTATCATGTTTTGTCTACTAGATGGGCACTCTAAAAGCCACTATCATGTTTTGTCCACTATAAGCTCATCCCGTCAGTCAGCACCATGTTTGTATTGACTAGATAATCATCTTGCATGGCTGTTTACCATGTTTTGTCCACTGGAAGGGGTCCCTAGAGTGATTCTTTTCATGCAGGCATCCTTGTGGTCCTTTTTCAAACATGGGGGCACCATCTCCTTTGTTCTCCCTTGGGTCCACTCTAACCAGAGCATCAGTCGTCACTGACTGTTTAAGAAAAACAGTTTGCCGACTGAGCCCGTCAATCATAAAGGAGTAAAAATAAAGTGTGTCTCAGCGTTTGATAGTTTGACAATGGCGGGAGTCTCGTCTTGCTGCATTTCTCCTAAAGTATATTTTGCTTGTAATCAGACACAGAGTCTGGCTGACTTTTGGCAAATCTCAACATTGCATCTGTCTGTTTTACACACCATTCATCATCCTCTCAGATTGAAACCACATATACCTCTTATTGTTAGGACTCAGATTCGTGTTATGGCATACCCTCCTCTCTGCTTTGCATTCCTGCTCTCTACACCTGTTACGTCCCGCTACCTGCCATCGGGATTCAGCTCACTCTCGCCTGTCTAATTAGAGTGAGGCAGGGAAAAAGAAAAACAAAGGCCTCGCCTTCCTTCGCTCCAGATGTCTTCTCCCTCTCAGCGTCTCTCCTTTTCTCTCACCCTCCCTCGCACTCCTCAGTCAGATGGATCACAGAGAAATGGCAGTAATTGATTTGTTAAAACCCACTCAGTTTCTCACTGTGTTTCAAGGCTATTCTGTGACAAGATGGAGCAGCATAAAGTTTTACTTTTCATATGGCATGAAGTGTCAGCAGACCAGCACAGCATCCCTTATACTTCTATGTGTGTGTGTGTGCATGGCCGTTACTGAGATTGTGTGTGAGTTTAACCATTAATTACCTCTGCCGGTTTTCACCAGCCTAGAATTTTGGCTGTGCTTCCAGAGCCACCTTGCCTTCATTGGGCTGAATTTGGTTTTCTATCTGTCCGTTAGCAACACAACTCAAAACTCATAAAGATACCAAGAACAATTTAGAACCTTTTGGTGATGATCCAGATCACCATGTGGGCGGTGTATATCCAATTAGGAGGGAAATGAGCTGCTTGGCAGAGGTCTGCGCTCTCAGAGTGTTTTTCTCGTTCGCTTTGGAATAGTCGGTCCGCTGCGACATTTACCTTTACAGCAGTGGTTTGTTTGTATTTATTCTGTTTATTTATTTAAAGTTATGCAACATATCAGGCTCCTCCATATTTTAGCTGTCAACACTGAATCAATCAGAATAAATCATCTAGCAGCTATTGATGTCAGAGGCGTAAGTGAAGCTATAGGAGAAAAAATTACATTCATGTAAAAACTGTGCAGCACTAGGAGGATTTGTTGAGAAACATATTACTCATATCTGCATTACTGTGTTTAATTAATCCACGGTTGTGGCTGTCTGCATTCTCCCTCTGCTGGGGAGGATGATCAATATTTCAGTGAAGTACCATTCTAGTCCCTGACCTGTTTGTTCCTCCTGTCGACATCAAGGATTTGATATAAGCTGTCCCGGATGCTTCCAATCTTGCAGAAGGATATGCATACATGCACAGCATTGGACATATGTGCGCACACACACACACACTCATGCGGTCCAAAGCCATTTTACCACCTCAGCTAACACAGCTGGGCCAACAAGCCATTCTTCACAACACTCCAAATTACCCAGCTGCCCCATGCTCGGTCCAGCTGCCCCAGTGAGCTGTGCTCATTTATAATGGAGGTTTACGTGACAGGCATCAGCACTAGCACACTCCACTGTCCACACCTCCACAGGAAAGCAAAACGTCCTCCGCGTGTGTCCATCCTGCTGGTGACATACCAGCAGTGAAGCCGTTCTCAGCTGGGCTGGTTCTCCCTTAAAGCCCGTCGCCTGCTGCCACAAACCCATCTTGATCAGTCAGTGTTAATAGGAAAAATCAATCCCCAGCCCATCACACATGGTTTAGCCTCCATTTCCCACTACGAATTAAACTGAGAAATAGGCAATAAATATGGCTCGAACACATTCTGCATCTTTGTATCGTAGATTAATTCCTTTGCATTTGTGCATCCTAAAAAGCTGCATCAACTTTTGCAAATGGAACAATTATGTTGTTTCTTTTATGAAAAAAACAAACTGATTTACTGATGTTTCATGCTTGCATTGTTTTTCGTAGAGGATTTCGACTAATAGCATCATTAGATTAGGAAAAGAGATCGATAAACACAGTGTTTTTGGTCGTTATGCTCAAATTGGCCTCCTTAGCCATGCAATGCAATGTGAATAATCGTGTTCATTCTCAAAATGATGTTCTCAGTTCAAACCTTCCTCTTTTACCATAATTTATTTTATGACTCCTGTTTCCATCTCTTCCCTTTCCTTACCCTTTCTTATAAACTAACCGCAGTTCCAACACCTGGTCTGAATTCTCTGGATCAATATTCTGCCTGTAACTTTTTGTTGAATTATAACCGTGCTTGAATTTAGGAGAACTGCTGAAATCATTGTGAACATATTATTTATGAGGAGATGTCGCAGACACTGTACTTTCCTGATTTGGGGAAATCCTAAGAATTTTATGACATTTTGTCCAGACATTCTGTCACTTCAACAGGACGATGCGTTCAGGAACAAAGGCAAACTTAATCTTCAGCAAATTGCCTTTAAAGGAATGTTGCTTGATGGAGATTTTCCTTGTTGATCTATCCTCTAGCCTAAAAAGGTTCATACTCTCTGTAGCTGGTTAGAATATTAACCAGCCTCCCCACACCCACACATATTTTTTTTACAAGTCAATCTGTATTGGGAGTTAAAAACTGTGCTTGGCTGGAGTCATTGAAATGCTGGACTGACTCAGGGGACTGAATTGAAGCTTAAGAAAACCAGCAGAAATATATACAGTCATCAATAAATAGATTCCAAACGACAGGCGTCTCCTGGACACAGGAAATGGTTTTGTTCAGACTTTCTATTTTTCAACTCTTTTGATTTTTACGACTAATTCAATTAGATTTTCTTTTAAAGATAGAATAGTAGTAGTTTGTTTTTGGTGTTGCGGTCCTGACCTCGTCACTCCCCTCACATAGGCTTAGACAGAGATATTGGCAAGTGGTGAGCAAACTTGATCTCCTAACCCGAGTCTACATTTGGATGCCGGTAGCAATAGAGCACCAGCAGCGACAGGCAGAGCCAGAGATGGGGCATCGCTGTGATTTAAATAGCCCACCAAATTAGCAGTGTGTCTTTGAATACGATTGAGGACAATGAGAATGAGGGTATTGTGTGTTCACTAGTACAACTCGCAGACTTCACTCCATTTTGGGGTCCCAGATACTCATGCTGTAAAAAATGTGCAATTTTCCAATGTCTCTAACTGTAATTGACATAGCACTATTCATCGCAAATAAGAAAGTACCCGCTGACTGTGATCATGTAATCTCAAATTCATTCAGACATGCAGACATAACAGATTACAGTACATTTCTTAGATTAAATATGTCTGTAAATTTGTCCATCAGATATGGAAATTGTCACATTTCATTATTACTTATCAGGTTTGTTTATGAATGTCTCTGGCAGTTTGTTAAATCACAGGTAAATTACGTGGATCTATTCATTTGCACATCGACCGAAGTGTGATCAACCACGTGCAAAACTATGTTTCCCCTTTTAAGAGTAAATACAAATCCAATCTGAAGCATTATTGGCTCCAGCAAATAAAAAAAGAAAACCGTAATCATGATCCAAGTGGCTTATGGGGCGAAGTCAAGTCTACTAGATAATAAATATTGGCTTAACGGATTCCAATGTTTCCTCCAGTGCAATCACTAAAAAGGTTCTATTAAGCTACTCTAAAAGGAATCCTATCTCACTTTACCTTTGTAAAAGTCAACATACTAATGCAAAGAGCATCGTAACCAGGATAAAAAGTGCATCACATTAATGTCCTGAACTGTAGGTTTGCAGGTAAATGCTGCCATTGTATTATTATTGTGTATGCATACAGACAGAGATGTGGTTTGTACAAGCAGGAATCTGTGACTTAATATTCTGTTGATGGTAGAAACAACCTCAAGACAAACTGCAGATTGTTGTATGCCCTGTGGCACCCCGCTATAATCTGATGTGGCCTTGGGTCCGCAAACACCATCAAACACGAGAAACAAACAGAACCAGCCAAAAGCGTCTGCTCCAGTGAATCAGAATGCATCCTGGGCATGTGGAGCTGAAGAGTTTAAGCGTGTACAAGAATGGTTCTGTGTGAATCGAAAGGTGATGAATGGGACTTGATGCTTATTAGTTTTTCTTGACAGCAAAATTGGATGGTTACACCTGCAAGACATCTCAGACGGTAGCAGCCATGCTCTTTGTGGGGTGACTGGCTTTGGAACAGAACGAAGATAGCGCTCAGTCAAAAAGTCTTCTGCTGACAGCAGTTTGAGAAAGCTTCAGTTTTTATGTGCATTGAGTAATATGATTGAAAAAGGATAGAAACCAATGACCTGAGAGAGGCCTACTGTACCCAGAATGCTCTGTGTGTTTGGAGTACGTTCATGTGGCCTTATTTCTTGTTACTGAAGCATCCACATGTATTGCTTTGGCTGTGTCCAATATACCAACACCGACTGTCTGCTGTGCAGACAAACAAACTGCACTAGGTCCTCTGACGTCCCCCATCCAGCAGACCAGAAGGGCCCAGCTGGCTGCTACAGCCTGTCTGCACTGGTTTTCACCAGCCTAGAATTTTGGCTGTGCTTCCAGAGCCACCTTGCCTTCATTGGGCTGAATTGCAAAAGACTGATCATTTGCCAGAGCATGAAGCAGCGGCACAGGTGCGGGGAACTGCTAATGGAACATCGAGACATACTGTATCCTGACTGGACCCGCTGTCCTGACTCAACAGATGTAGTTCTGATATCATTCAATCATTCCAAATTTCCCTCCTTGGCCTGGAATGTGATGGTTTTCCTTGTCAGCACATAACTTCGATCGACAGGTTTCCTGGTGTCCTCTTGAAAGGATAAGACACTTGAACTTTGATTAACCGTAATTTAACCACAGGCCACTTGAGAAGACGTTGTGATAGACAGCAGCTTTGATAAATGCAATTAATTACACATGAGTAGCGTAACTGGTTGATACGGGTAATAAACACAGTTGAAGTAAGTAGTTAAACACGTATGGTTATTGATTTTCTGTGGTGTTTGTTTGCAAGATAAATATTCACTGCTACTCTTACTTTAATGCATGATCAGTTCGCAGGTTTCCAGATTATTTCATGTCAGAAATATGTTTTCCTATAACTACATAGATACGGGTATGTATTTCTAAGTGGAGGGGTCTTTAATGTTCTCTGTGCATGGAGCACAATGCACACACACACACACACATCCAGATAAGTCCAGTAATACCAGTAAGCCTGCATCTGCATGCTCTAATGGCAATATAATTGTTCTGTGACTGAAAAGCTATCTTGAGCAAGGCTGACCCGCATTACACAATGTTAGAGGCTTGCAGAGGAATGGATGATGTGGTTCACTTTTAACCGGAGTTGATTGAGCTGAGAGCCAGCCATCCATGTGGCTCATGGTGGCTATGCAACACTCACTTTAATTCATTTCAATCTGGCACCCTCTCCCTCCTTTTAAATGTACCTTAAATGGCCAAAGGAAGTGTTACGGCAAAAAAAAAATCACAAGGCTGCCAGATACAACAGTGATTATGATGAATTTCCTCATCAAAGGCTCGTCACGCCATATGGCAGATCCCTATTTTGCATCTGACCTTCTCCTGTTAAACACCTTGTTTCATAGCAGCCAAGGAAAGCAGATAATTCCTTTCACTTGCACTGCTGGGGCAAGAGAAGCCAAACTACGCTTCTTATCTAACTGTTCTATCGTGCACAACAAAGCGCAGCAAAAGCCAGAAGGAAAAACTGCTGCCTTCCTCGTCTCAGGCCTGATTCCTGACTGCTGGATTGGATGATGCCAAACACTTTTTCATTAGAACAAATTGTTCCCTGAAGTCATTCAACTAAGAAGAGATAATTTTCCCATTGGAAATGAAGACGCCCTCCCAAGGATGAAATGAAAGCCCATTTAAGAGTGTTTCACTGGCAGTTTGATTTCCAACGTTTCAGCTCCGGTTGCTACATTTTCCATGATAACGATTTTTAACACAATGATGAAGAGCAATGAATTTGGGAGACTGGAATTTTGATGCGGGGAGTGCATATGGGTCTGTTCTGCCTGGCTGAGGGATTTCACAAGTAACCGTTGAGTCCTGGCACTGGTAATTATTTGATATGAGATTAGGCACCCTCAGTAATTCCACCCTCCATGATGAAACCCGAGGCCACACATAACCTACACAGAGTAATGGGGGGCTGTGGCCGGACTGGACATGCTGGGTATTGCCTGGGTGGTTTTGGAGAAGTGGTGTTTCCTAGAGTGGGTTTGAGAAGAGGGATTAGTCCTCTTCCACTGAAGCAGGGCTCTGCCAGCATTCCACTCAGCCAGATAAGACAAGAAGAAATGGCTTCTGAAGCAGTTCACAGGATACACCATCACGCCATTGGATTTTCTCCGAGCAACAAACATATATTAGCAAGACAAACATCTGAACATAGAATTGCATTTTTGGATACAAGAGGGTTTGTGTGTGTAAGTTTTAAGTACCAAATGCACACGGAATAAATAAATAAAACACAGAATCCCGTGCAGGTGAATTATATGCTTGTGCTAAAGACAAGACAAATAATAATTGAAATAAGAATAAACATTCAAGTAGAAACGTAGAAAAGAGAAATGGAAGTTACGGACATACAATAGAGCTAGAAAGGAGGTTCCCTCCATGTCATAGGGGCGCAGAGAAGGTTGTGAGAGCTACAGTGCGAATCAAGCGATGAGATTTTTCAACCAGTCATTGCTTAGCTATCCAAAGGGGATTCTGCTTTCTCTATCGCTGCCTCCTCACTGCCCAGTCAGAATGAGGAGCAGCAGGCAGTGGATTGAAATGTTAAAGAGGCAGAGGATCAGCGACAGGTGGAAAATGAGCAGACCAAAGGGCAAAGTGAAGAGATGATGCAGAAATAGTGCCAGTCCCCTACAGGGTAGAAGAAGTGTCTGTGCATGTGTGACTCAAGATATAGTGCTGTGATTACTGTTGGTGTGGGGATCTATTGAATCTGGCTCCCTTCAGGATTTGACAATCAGCTAAAAACCTGTGAGGAATGAGGGAAAGTAGAATGAGTGAGAAGTAGAACGATATCCATCAGTAATATACAGAAAACAGAGCAGTGATGCTGGGATCAGAAGGTGTTCACTGCTCCGACACCCCGGAACCAAAGGGAGCTTGAGCTGTGTTTCTAAATCACATCCCCTTATAGAACAGCACACAACCAGAGATTTCACGTTTGAGTGGAATTAAAAGCGCTGCTGGAGAACAGAGTAGACAGTCAGATCACAAAAATGAGATTAAAGGTGAGCGATAACACCACAACACCTGGAGCCCGAGATTGTTGGCACTTCTCTTTGAAGGCTGAACATAAGATCATATCCAGAGGCAGAGGACTATTAGTTTGTTTAAAATAAATGAAAGCACAGTCACGTCCATAACTTCATTTCATATCTAAAGTAAGCTGGCTGGCTGTATCCGGTCCAATTTAGTAGGAACTCATGATGAAACCCTGACAATCAGCTCTTCTTCTATGGTATATAGTGCATAAGCAGCCACTCAATCTCAGCTGATGCATCGAACACGTGCAGGAATGCATTTTCAAAAACGAATAATATGAATTATGCATTGACCTAGTTTTAGCTATGATTCATTAGCAAACATGAGCAGCACCCACACACACACACACACCAATCAGGAATGGCTTGTCTAACAGCCAGAAATTGGGCCTAATTATTTGCACCAAACCAAATTAAATTTCGAAAGAGTTCACCCACAACTGAAAATTACTACGGTACATTACATCTAGATGGTTAAGATTGTGTCAGATTTAGATGCATTTAAGAAGAGAAATTGTGTTTAAAACACTGTATTGGTTCTGTTAGTAACAGCTTCCATGAATGGCGATGAATGACATTTTAAGAGATGCATAAATGCTTTCAGCTAACACGCCAACACAAAACACGCAGATGTTTTCCAGCAACAACGCAGCCGGAGAAAATAATCAGTCCAACGTAAAAACCCATGTCAAAATGACATCCCTTCGTTTTTAAGCCTGGTCGCAGAACCACGCCCACACTGCTACTGAACACTAACCAAAGCCCGACCAGGCACATTCATGAAGGTCCAACTTTCTGCTTGTCCATCCAGCAGCCCAAACCACAACCTCTCCCTTTAGGTACTCCTTGGCATCGTCACACTTATGCACAATCATAATTTCAACTCCTGACATTTTTGTGAATTTACCGAAATGACTGACACCGTAGTTATTCACAGGAAAATTTCTACGGTCACATCATCGTTAGAAGACGATGCATATTAAATGTCATTCTGCAGCGGAATAGCGGATCCTTTTATGGTGTCAATGTAAATGATCAAATTTACACAATCCTTTTCACAGTGTCATTTCTGCAGTTTGTCTTTATATTACCAAAAGAAAGACAGCCATCCACTCTCTTTGGCCATAAGTTTTATTAACAAGTATTGTAAATCAAATCTAACTTGAATAAATCGTCCATGATCTTCACTATGACAGATCCCACGCCGTAGATGTGATAGGGTATTAAACACAGATTCTCTAGGTTAAATTTAATATTGCACTGAAATAAACTGAGTTCTTGCCCAGAAGGTAAAAAAAACAAAACAAAAAACTCGGCCAAAAAACGTATAATATTCTTTGGAAATTGTTCTCGGTTATGAAAGTCTCTGCTATGCATCATACTAAAGTTTTAGTAGCGGTACTTAGCCATAATAGGCCATGCTGTCTTCATCTCTTTATCACCCGAGACACCAACTTCCAAACATCTGATGAACATACAACCGCCTCTCCTTCAGGCTCATTTGATCAGATTTCCCTTCTATCTGCCACTCGTGTTCCCACCCATCATCTCCCTTTCTTCATTACCAGCGTCACCGCCCTCGCCACTGTGTTCCCTTTCTCGCCTGGCAGCTGCCGAACAAAGGAATTCTGTTTTCAGAGAAAAAACAGAGAGAAGTCACCAGAAATAATGGCAGATATTTAACAATACCATAAAGGAGGATGGCTAAATGGCCTTGGACGGCTGCTGGGGACAACATGCACCCGATCGCGGGTCGAATGTTGTAAATATACACATTAAGGGCATTGAGAATCTTCCCACTGTGTGAGAGGAGAGAGGATGGTGTTTGTGTTTGTCAGCGTGTATCACGTGTATACTAGCACACATTTATTGATCAGCAGCCCTGGGTTTCCTGACCCCTTTTAGTACTGTCAGTCAGGTGGCTTATCCTCACAACACCCCCCCAGTGCTGATTGAATTTCAGTGTTGAGGCCGTGCAGCACTTGGGTTCTACTCGACTTGCCAGGACAACATATCTTGGATGTATTTTATAGTTCTCATTTCCCGTGTCATGGACATAAAATCCTGCAACAACGCGTGCAAATGACTGCATAGCTGCAACTTTCAGGCTGACTGACATAGAACAGAGGAGAGTGAAAGCTGCTTGATGAAACAACACATTTCTCATCCGACCCACCTGGACATTTTGACAGGAGGGTCAGACAGGACCCGATATGTTCTATTATTATTTTCTGATGGTAAGGGTCTGCCTTTACTTGTCTGTTGAGGCTACCTGAGAAGGAGCACTTGCCTCTGTTCAATGTTGTCTTCACAGTTTGAGTTCTGCTCTGCACTTAACTGATTTATGATGCGCCAAATCAAATAAGACAGTTTCATCAAGTGGCTTCCAGCCTGGTTCATTTGATTAGATATGAGGCTGCTTAGAAACCCGTATTTCCCACTGCTCATGAGTGAAAGCCTAAATGTTGAAATGGGATTTTATTGTTTAGATGCCATAAGCCTTGATTTCCAATATGGTTGATATCCATTTATTAATAAAACTGACTAAGATCAAGTATGAACAGCACAAAGAATTAAAAGCCTTGGATCTATCTGCTTGATCATGAGTTTGCATCTACCAACATTAGCTTTCGGTAAATTCACTAAATGTATTGGTAATCAAAGCAGAATTAACTGGAAGATTAGCTTAATGAATGAACTAATCAGAGTCAAAGCTCTAATGCGTATAAAATACTACTACTAGTACTAGTACTATTGCTACTATCAACCGTTCTTAGATGATAGCTGTGCATATCTCAGACAACACATCTGCTGGGATTCAATAAAGTGTGCAAAACGCAGAAGTAATCAAGTTATACAGATGTCTGGTCTTTTATTCATTCATTTTCCTTTACCCGACATCCGGGTCATGGGCCTGTCCCAGCAGTCTACGGGTCAGAAGCAGCGTACACCCTGGACAGGCCGCCAGTTCAATCAGGCACCTGGTTTTTGATCAACTTTAAAACCCTAATCGGTACAATCTAGAAATTGTTACATGCTTTCCAGATTTGACCCAGCTCTCTCAGCTCCTATACTCGGCTGTATCTGTATTGTTTCAGAACAGAAAGAAAGCAGGCGACTGGGTATGTATGGCTGTGTCAACAATGTGTGCGTGCATGTGTGTGAGTGTGTATGACCCAGTCTTTGACGGAGGCCACAGACCAGGCATGTTGGAGCTGGTTTGTGGGTCGCTCAGCTCTGCCTCTGTCTGATCCAGGTCCATTTCACAAAACCTACTTCATCTAAAGCAGTGGTCCCCAACCACCGGGCCGCGGCCCGGTACCGGTCCATGAGGCATTTGTTACCGGGCCGCACAGAAAGAATAACTCATTTATAACATTTCCATTGTATCAATTATTAGCGTCTAAAAGGTGTTTTATTTTGAAAAACGACTGAAACATTCGCCTGTGAATTTTCTTTGTCACGTGATACGTTACTTCAAAAGACAGCCGTAAACTAGCGAAAATTAATAAAAACAAACAAACAAAAAACGTCTTTGGAGAGCTTCTCTGCCAAGAAGAAAATTCGAACAGAGGAGGAAGAAGAAAAGAAAACTTCTTTTAACAGACAAACCAGGAGTCAGACTTAAAGCACGGGTTTATTTACAACAGCTGATTAGCTTCGTTAACGAGGCAATGCAGGGTTCAAACCTGCTTCGGCACAGAGACCAAGAACCCTGAAGTAAAAGACAAGAATGTGGAATTTATGAAACAAAAAATGGAACCATGAAGGACAGAAGCACTTATTGAGACCAGAACTAATGGTGAGTGTAATACTTGTTTAGTAGTTAATGCAAGTGCATAATATAAAGTTTATTGGTAAGATTATAGTCCTCTTTTTTTATTTAATTAACCCCCGGTCCGCGAAAAAATTGCCCGCCATGAAACCGGACCGTGGCAGGAAAAAGGTTGGGGGCTGTTGATCTAAAGCACTAGTGAGCCTGACTCCCATGTGAACTCCACAGGATGTAGCCCTTTCAGATAGGCTTGGACTGATACAATATCCTTATGTAGTCATGCTTTTGTTCACACCACAATGCTGCTTTGAGGATCAAAAAGCTTAGAGAAATGATGGACATTTTTGGATTTGGATTTCAGTATGACTGCTTTATCACTTATGTAATGGGATATTCTCCAAAACAGTCGTGGCTGTGCTGAACATTATTTTGGTTTTCCTGTGCACTGCGTGGACTGGTGCTCCGCAGACATGCAATAAATCAGTTTGGCCTGACCCCGAGGTCGGATTCCAGGCTTTTAAACTGCCCTTCCTAAGGGATCCTTTCAATACTTTGCCTTTCACATTTAATTATGTTTGCTTGAGCAGAGTTATCAGTGCAGCAAAAGTCTAATTCATACTCTATCTACAAAAATAGCTGAGTATATTTTAAACGGCATACACATGAATAACCACATGCTTCCTTGTGTGCTTCATGTTGACATGCATACATCCACCAGATGACAGAAAAGAATCAAAGGCAACAGAAATTGTTAAATAGAAGGTTGTAATTATGAACCTATTAAATGAAAGGCAAAATCTGTGCGATAATACGTGGAGGGAAGGTTTTTGATTGGCGTGGGGGGTTTACCTGACTGTTTTGTTCTTTGTTTTTGCATTATGCCTTAATGATTTCCGGTGCATGTTTTTTGAAGGCCTATGGATTTGAATAAAATGAGGCAGTACCACTAGAAAATCGCAGGGGGCAGTGTTTGCATTATTCAGATAAAAACAACAAATGTTTACAGAAAAGATGAAGAGTGAAGTGAAAAATGTAATGACAATGCTTTTGAACGGCGTTGTGACATACTGTACTACCTGCAATGACTAGTAACATTTTCACATTAAATTAGATACATTAAATTTTACCTTACAATAAAAAATAATGCATGAACATGAATTATATTACCAGTAATTTATTGTATGGACAAAAGTGCTTGGCCAAGGATCTGATTGGAAGAATTGATAAAGGAAGATTAAACAATCACATCTTTAATGTCAACCTCTCTCTGCCACTAGCGCGCACACACACACACACACACACACTTGCAGCTTGGGTCTATGTCATAATGCAGTTAAAGGGGAAACACAAGACTACAGAGAAATTATATTCTAAATTTCCACCAAGGACACGATAATAAATTGCTTTATGTTCAGGGAAAATGATGGCTATACTGCCACACACACACGCATGCAGTGTTTGTGATTTGTTTTTCCACTGACAGTATCCACTCTCCACCACCAGACCTTAGAGGACATCAGCACACAGACAGCAGATGGTTCTGAAGTGTCCTTCCTGCAATAACGTTGGTCGCTATGCCAGGGACAGCAAGCAGCAACAGGTCCAGTCAGACCTCCATGCCAACTTGTGCCGGCTGACAATGCTAACCAAAAGCTGACAGATTTTTTTTAAAGATGCAAAGCATATTCCATTCCTCTTTATCGCTGACTATTGGTCTCAAGGACCTGATATTTATGATAAAACCAAACATGCCCTGGTTTTCAGTGGTGAAAAGTAACTCATTACTCTTTTAACTTAAGCACCGCAATTTTGAACTACTTAGTTCAGTGCATCTGTTTCATGCTACCGTTTTATTCTGCTTGAGAGGGAACTACAATGAAATTATCCACTTCATTTAACTGAGGGTGTTAATTACTCGTTTCCTTTGAGATGAAAATTATACACAATGGATAATCTAGAAATCCTTTGAAATGCAACAGATTGTTAAACATTAGTGGTTTCCAACCTCTTTTGCCTCACAGAGCAATTTAATGGATAGTTTCGGAATTTTTACCAGCTCTATTAAATAGTGATTTTTACCATAGAAGTTCCTGACGAGATTTAATCCCAACAGATATTTAAATGTTCCAACATTACATTATTATTACATAAAATGCACACATTTACTAGTATTTGGTTTTAAACATATTTTATGGCTCTCACGGAATTACATTTACAAATATGTGGTGTTCATGGCGCTCTCAGCCAAAAAGGTTCCCGACCCCAACCTTAGATGAAGAGTTACCTGTGGTCACTTGTCGTGCAGGTATCCCTCAAAATCACATTGAAGAATCTCTTTTGTACTGAGTAAAGCCATGTCTGTTTTAAACACAAGTCTTCTTAACTAATGAGTAAATGTCACTGACTACTAGTATCTGCATAAATATCTTGTTCTGTATTGATCTTTACTTAGCAACAAATAACCCTGTGGCTGTGGACAGTTATTGGCTAGTGCTGTGGATAACTGAACATTTGTCACTGTTGGCTGTTATAAAGGAGCCACTAATTGCATTCTCGGTGGAGGTGCAGCAACAAAGCGGCCTTTTTAATATTAGTGTTAGCTCTGGTTTAAGGTGATGAATCAGGGCTAGAAAATCACCTTACCGGAGGCCAGCCGTGCACAAACAGGCTATGGGATAAATTTACTTGAGTTCCATGAGCAAATCATCGGCTCCTGTCTCTGCACCTCGTGAAGTTTAAATGATGGTGAACTGAGCTCAGGGAAACAGCCGTTTCAACAATGTTTTCTGTGAGTAATCATCTTTCAAACTTGCTCAAGGATCTTGTAGAGGTAGCTTCTCTTGATGCTGTAACACAGCTACATCACCCAAAGGCAAAATAGGGATGTGTACTCAAAGACGACGCAGGCAAGTCCATGTGCGCTGCTGCGTTTTAGAGACAGCACACAAATATCTCTTGAACCAGCCAGCCTATTGACCAGTGGGAAGAATATTAAATGTGAATAAAAAAGCTCTCCATTACCCGACACTGTTCTTAAAAGGAAGAGGTGGTGGTGGGGGGGGCAGAAAAGCCCCTGATAAATCATCTGATATAGGTTGAGCTTGTAGCTAGAGGGGAAGTCATGGGAATGATAAATGTGTTGGAAGCTATCGCCCCAGGAACTGGGATTTCACTGACCGTCAGCACTGGGCGACTCTGTACCAGACAGTCACTGGGGAGACACCATTCTCAAGAGGAGTAAATTTGGGTTGCACACAGACAAAGACGCATAAGGCTCTGCTAGCGCTGCAGCTACCTCTGAGCTCAGTGTTCAGGCAAGTTGTTAATTATGGCTTTTTTTCTCTCTTGGAAGAGGAACTAACAAACATTTATTTATATGAAATAAGGGAGAGGAACCCTTCTCTGAGTCAGGATTTGTTTTAAATCCCTCTCAAGTTATTATCTGAATTGACACTGGAACAATGAACAACCGCAATAAAAGAATAAGTTACAGACCAGCCGGACAATAAAACGTACTCAACAGAATTAGCGTTGATACAGTAAATAACTGATTATATAATGCATTACAATATGCAGTATAAATATACAGCATTTTACTATACTCATCAGCGCCATTGTCCTACTTTGATTACATTATTGTCTCCTTTCAAAAATCAGCTGCCTCTTCAGCATCCAGTACAAATGTAAATAGGATTGTGATGCTCAACAGTATGCTAAATCCTGTTGTTTTGATTTAAGAAAAAAAAGATGACAGGATAAAAATAAAATATCATTGGCGGACCTTTGCACTGCCTTGGAGTTATTGTGATATGTCACAGTTAAAACTGTTCTTACATAAATACAAGCCTCTTTTTTTTTTCTTTTTTTCTTTTTTACAATTTTAGAAGGCCTGCAAAAACATCTAGTACATCCTAACACCACATAGCCATTTTTTTCTCAAATCCAACTTTTTAACTCATCCATTCTATTTATTTTGTACCCCTACTCCCTGGGTTCCCCATGTTGTACTTTGCTACTCCATCTATCCTTCCCCATTTACATTCTTCATTCTCTCACTCCTTCATGCACATAAACACATCATAGCTCTAAAAAAAAAAAAAATATGTGCCCATGCACTAAGGCTTGACACAAGTCCTTGAGAGTCTTGCTCCTCTTTCAGTCGGGTGATGAAATATTTAAGCAGGGTTTTTTTTTCCCATTGCCTGTCAGCACACCATCTATAGACACACAAACTCATCTGGGTTAGCAAGGAAGGCTTGTGTCTGTCTGGGATCACGGATGCTTCCAAAAACTCAGCAGAGACTGGAAGCAGGCGAGTTGGTCATGATAAATAACCCCTGTGTAATTGTACTTGGATAAAGCTGCCATTTCAAATATACAATGCAGATGGACAGTTTGCATGCACTCAAAGTCTTTATATGTTTGTGAAATAGATCTGGCATTAAGGAAAAAGGGACTTCCCACATTTGCTGCATGTGCTATCCTATAGGTGATTCATCGATCAATGATATGTCAAAGTTCTAAAAGATTCTAAATCCTGGTAATCCCAGTAAAAGTCACAGAGTGCACCAAAGTCTGCACTGGAGTGGTCGGAGCTACTTTCTACAAGGTAGCGATTGGGGGAAGGATTGAGAGGAATGGAAACGTCTCTGAATCAAAAGAGCAATTGTAATTATTTCCTGTCAGAAACATTTCAGCGATATGTCTTTAGAGCTGACTATGGACTCATTTCTGCCCCTGCTATCATACGTAATCATAAGTCATCCTCCATCCATTCCCTTTCTAAATTAGATTTCCATTTGAGTCGAGCATTCTTTTTTTTCTTTTTTTAAGCGAGTAAGAGAGAAAGAGAAAGACAGACTCTCGAGACACCAATTTGCAGACGTAAAGCAAAGTAATTGGAGACTGCAAGCGGTCTGACTGGGATGGTGAGGCCGGTGGTGGAAGGGATCAGCTATGAGAGGCTGGTTTCCGCCTAGCCATATCAAAGGCATTCAGGGCAGGGGGCTTGTGAAGGACCAGAGATGATTAAACCAACCTAAAAAAGAGAACTGCGTGGGACTCATGTATCATATTCCAGACTGATTTTCAAAATCCTCGGGTTTTGGAATGGCCTTCGACTATTATGGTCCTGTCAAACATTTTACAGTCATCAATGTCAGGATGAGTAAGAGAAAGGTCGCTATTTTTTCCATCTCTCTCTGAATGAGAGGCCCTTGGCTTTCACACAAATATTTAGTAAACAGATGTCTTTACTGGCTGATTTCATGGTGACTTGAAAACTCCTGGCTGGTCAATCATCTCTGTTAAATTAGAGATGATTGAATGTGTCCACATAGGACACATTCAATTATTTATGTGTTCAAAATATTCTATTCCGTTTAGCTTTAACTTGACAGAAAGTAATTCAACTCAAAAGGCAAGGTGTAGTTTCTAACAGTCACGTTATTAATATTTGTGATAAAGTATAACACATCATATGAGTATTTTTTTTAAGAAGACTTCTTAAATATGTCATGAGCTCAAATTCTCATGTATTGATGAGTCTTAACTTTCTTGCAGTTAAAGAGGACGCACAGTCCCCAGAGCCAAAACCAGAACATCAGCACGAAAGACCAAGTTTATTTTTAAAGCTAGAAGAATGCAAATTGGAAAAACTAATCGTCTTGTTTGACATTTCAAAATTGCAATTGCATCTGAATTTTACATATGTAGTAGCAGGCAACGATTGTTTGCATATTAATCAGCATTTTATCATTTACCCAGTCGGTTGCGCTGGTGCTTCATGAATCTGACAGACACGATCATCAGCCCAACATTATTTAACAGAGGTGCGTGTGCATGCATATGCACCCGTGTCATGGAGCGTCAAGCCTGCCGGTGGCAGACTACCCGTTGGGTTATGGAAATCAACTATGATTTGACATCACGAAACATAAATCTTCATTAACGGGCAGAATAAGAGCAGCGGGCTGTTTACGATTCTATGGGTTGTTCTGTTATGAAGAGAAATTAGTCTGAAGTTGGAGACATTGATTGACATTCAGAGTATATTGACATAATTTGCTATTTTTCTCTTGTATCCCATTATGTAGCTTATATGTTTTTTACATTATATATACACTCAGGACAAAGTGCATATATTTTTATTTTTTGCAACAAATTTAAAGTGAACTCCCCTCATGTCATCATTCCATATTTTAAGTTACAGTTTGGATAGGGTGGAGACATTTAAACTGACATCTTATCTCTATCATCCAGATTCCTTAATCTTCCTCTCTTAGAGGAAGTTCATTGCCCGCTGATACATTGTGTGGATGGGTGGCCTATCGTAGAAACGATTTCTATGATTTGAGAACTGGAGATGTATTACGTCAGCATACTTCCTTCACACAATATACGACTGCTAATCTTCTAAGTTTCAAACATTTAAAAGTGGAGACACTGCAGAAACAGCACTTCACTGAATGAAGTTTATCTCAAGCATTTCAGCACATAATCCATAGAGCCATTCTTGACTGCGTGTGTGTGTGTGTGTGTGTGTGTGTGTGCTAGACATTTCCCCGTTCTGGGTATCAGATTTATCTCATCACTCTTCATTTTCATTACACTTACTATAGCAAACTGAACCTCTGGCTGTGCTGCCATATGCAGCATTGCTCGGCGGTCCCCCCCCCCCCATCTCCCCCCATCTGCCCTGGCAACTTCCCTGTGCCGCTCAGGTCCAATCTACCCATATTACCTCCCCTCAGGCTTCATCTAAGTGTGACTGATATGGCCAACACAGGGAAACAAACAGCAATAGTAACTTCCAATAGGATTAGGGGCTGTGAAGCATCGGCAGCATCGCCTCACTCGCTCTCATTCCCTCAACAATATAGCGGCTCAGCCTGTATGCATGCACGTAGGAATGACTTCAGACGAAATGCCATGAATGAAATGGGCTTGAATAGTCATGGCTTATGTTTAAAAATATCAGAGCCAATGCAGATTATATTACTTCGTTAACAATGTGAGCGGATCAACGGCAGACATGGGGGAGGTTAGTGTACCGACAGTGGCAGGGTGCAGACTGCGTGCTTGGAGCCCATCTCGCTCCTGTATTATGCATTTCCAACAGTGACTCCAGGTTATGCAAGGAGCACACGGTGGGGTTCGATTTCTAGAGTGCTCTTGTGGTACTGCTCAGATATGGGTCGTTATGAACGCCTGCCGCGAACAACGAGGGCCCATTAGCTGACTGCCTGGTGCAGACTGCTGGCTGAGGGGAGGCTCAGCTCTTGTGGAGAGGTTCTTGTTTTTTTTGTGAGATACTGTTGCATCTGTAAATAAAAGCACTGAGAAATAACTGATGGTTTTAATTGGCATGATAATTTCCTGAATGCATCTTGCTCTCGCGTAATTGTAAAAATCTAACATTTTTAATTGTACATAACATGATGGTAATAAAATGATGAAGAAAATATTTTATTGCCTATCAAAAGGGAGCCCCAAACACAGCATTGTGTGTTATACTATTATAACTCTTTCAACCCTACATTTGCCAACTGCATAGAGAAAACAGATTGTGAGCTGACATTTCTTTTGAGTAAATGGTTTCATTATACCGAAACATTGGGAGGCATTTTCTATTTTAAGTTGCAATTTGGCCAGATTCAAAGCATTCAGACTCAGTTTCACCAGCCGCACACAAGCTAGATTTATTCAGCTCTTCACTGCACACAGAAATGGTTCCAACAGTCGGTGGCTCATCCGCAGTGGCTTCATATGCATATTCAGGATGTGCCGAGGATAACTATCTCACATTATCCGCTCGATAAAAAGTAGCAGAGAAACAGAATGATTCCTCATATTTGAGACTTACAAGAAAATCTCTTGCTGAAAGAACACAGGAATATCTGTAGTTGAACCAGTGAGAGTTGCAGAAAGGGTCTTAGGTTTAGAATATTTCCTAACCCAACAGAGGATGCAGACACAGCTATCGAACGAGCAAGTTCAGAGGGAAGGCAAAGGAGGAATATGAAGCCATTACTGCAGCAAAATTATATACAAATGTGTGGAGAGACATATTTTGGTCTGTGTGTGTGTGTGTGTGTGTGTGAGCGTGTGCATAAGATCTAGAAGTGTGTAAAAGTATCTCTAAATCGCCACTTAGATTTGTAATTGCACACAAATATCCTCAAATCTGTATAAAGACTTACAAGAGAGACTTGTAAATATGTAGAAGTATGTGTAAATATGTAGACCGATCTGTAAATGTCTTGACCAATCAGTAAATATGTAGATAGTGTATTTGTGTAAAAGATATCTGGAAATATGAATAATTAGATTCTGAAAAAAATGGTCTTGTTCCAAGAGTAGGAAAGGCAGGTCAAAATTACAACTCAACAGGGGCTCCCAGAGGGGTCTTTGAAGGCATCACACTTTTGCCAAGTTATTCCTTCATATTCAAGCATTTTAAATCCACATGACTGCCGTCATCAGCTCGGGTATTCAACCATGTCTGGTCTTTGTCGACCAACGGTCTGATCATGATGACGATAGGACCGTCCAACCACACCGCAGGTATCTGGTTTTATGCTTTGTGCATGTTGCATGAACATTGTTGACCTTCCCATTGGCATTCAGTCGCAGTCAACCCCACCAAAGTAACAAGGCACAGATGGCAGCGGGTAACTTAATCAGAGCCGGGCAGGCTGGGAATGCCATAAAATAATCCAGCAAACAACTTAAACTCGACATCAGTGTGAGGTGAGGGGATTACGATAACATAGATGGGTTCCTAGTTATTAGCTGACAGCAGGAGAATTATTGGCCCGGTGCCGTGAGTAATGTGAGCGAGGAGCTCACCATCTAGAGTTGTAGTATTCTTCTGGGAGGCAACAGCGTCTGCTGGGATTCTGGCCTGAGCGATGGTTGTGAAGTTAATAAAATAGGGCGAGGAGGGGGGTACGGACCCCGGTGTCAGTAAAAGAAGGTGCTAAATTGGATTTGGGTGAGAGTGGATGAGGAAGAGGAGGTTGTATGGCTCACCAGGGCCCTTCCAGTTACTTATGAGCCTCTTGTTTTGGGTTAATGGTATAGACAGAGAGAGTGGCCAGCTTAGAAACACTACATACAAAAACTCACCTTCATGTGACGCTGAGGTTCAGGTGTGAAACAAACCCAAATGCATGGGTTCTCTAGATGACGCAAGCAAGCACGTTCCCTAAAGCTGTTATCCAAGTCACTAGGAAGGATAATTGAAGACCCAGAGCCGTCCATCTTACTTAAAACTCTCTGCGACAAGGACTTAGCACATCCACTTTGTGGATTCAAGGATCCTGAATTCAGTCTTGCCACAGATAAAGAGCACAGACAGAGGAGAAGCCATTGAGCAGCCTCTTCACCTTGAGTGGGTTTATCTAAACACATTCTCATTTAGGACATATGGACATCTGGAAAGACACGCTATTATGCAATACTTCCAAACTGATTTCCAAGCACTGTGGAAGTTCAGTACTTCTGTTTTTCGGGAGAATGTCTGATCCAGTATTCTTAAATATAATTTAAAAAAAAAATCCATCCCTTTATCCAAATCTGCACTTAAATTTAATGGGTTCTGGTACATTCCCCCACCTTTCTACTGAGTTTTGGATACTCCTGTTAACCACCCCACCAGCCAAGCCTCAATTCATCTGGCTGCAACGTTCAAAAGCACCAGTGGAAAATCCCCACAGGGAACCCACCACTTCATTGTAGACTTCAACCCAAAAATGCCCAAGGTGACTAATGCCTGGAGGGGGTGGAGCCTCTATCTGCTGTCCATGAGGTCCATGAAGAAGATCCAGGAAAGGATAGCAGAAGACAGGCAAGAGATCTCACAGGAAAAAAAGAAAGACGTGAAAAGCAAAGGAAGATCAGGCAAGGAATTAAATACCCAGTACTGAGCGACTGAATGAGGAACCAGCACTTACCAGCAGGAACACAGAGATGCGTGAGAGTACAGTGATGGGAAAAACAAGTAAACAAAGGAAAACCCTGAAATATACTGGAGGAATGCTACTAGTCACAGGAATATTTTCATGCACCATGACACTATCATTGCACTTTTAATATTAAGCTTACACCACAAATCTAACCCAGCAAATACGTGAACTTACTGAAATCAGCATTTAGACTGAGAAGTGACGTTTTATTTAAAAACTGCACATAGAAAAACTAAATTTTCTCAGCTTGGTTGAAATGTTGTCTCTTCAGAGAGAAGCTTTCAGTCATTCTGTGCTTCGGAACCATTTCTCCTGCACCGCCGAGTTCATGCATGACTGACAGTAGTTTACTTTATCATGCTTGGGAAAAAACGCATCCAAAAACGGCAAGTGAAATGTTGTCTATGAACAGAAACTAAGGCATTGGTGTCCTCACTAATTTCTGTATATATAATAAGACATTGATTACACTTTAGGTTGTATGTATGTGTATATGGTTGCTTGTACTGCATGTGTGATCGGCATTTATTTTAGTCTTTCGAATTGAAAGAAAACACACACAATTGCCTCTTGGGGATAAATAAAGTATTTTGAATTGAATTGTCTTTAAATCATTTTTAAATATTGCCTTGTATCTTGTGTCATGATGTAAGTGTTTAAAGGCAGAGAGCTGCATTTTAGTGCAGTTTGTGTTGGTTTTGATATTGAGATTCTGTCGTCGTTTCTTACCTGAAGGCTTTCCTTTGCGTGCTTCACACACACACTGCACAACCGAGCCGAAGGATTTTATTTCCACCTCATAAAATAACACACCAATCATACTGCATTTGCTTTATTACTATTTAATGAATTGTTTTTCCATTCCCGGGACTTGCACAAACACCTTTTTGGCCAGAGAGGAGGAGGAGGATATTCTATGAAAAGGGAAGCAGGACATGACTAAATATGAACCCGTTTTCAAATGTTGCTTTGCAGTTAATGCCATGGTCAGACTGTTCAGTGGCTTTTATCGCCGCCGTTATTATCAGCATCATTTCATTACTGACGCCGAGAAAAAATGGCTTCCATTTCACGGTTTAAACGTCAACAACAGAAAAGTAACCCGTCAGAATGAGAAAGAGAGCGATTATTCACTAAGTGCTTAAGACAATAATCACAAACGAGATATTAACTGAGCTGTTGAACTCGCTTAAATCTTCAAATGGAACTTTCTGCGTTTTTGGCTTTAAACGCCACCATCATATTATAATACCACCATCTATTCAGCTTCACAAATACAATTGAAATCACAAAACAGAAACGTTATGTTTAATTGATATAACAATCCGCAAATAAATATACGAGATGAACTGTGAATTTCTTTTTAACTTTTCAACAGAACACCCACGCAGAACTGAACTACCTGAACACGCGTCCTCTCACAAATCAACTCAATATCAACAAACAAATAAACAAACAATGCGAAACAAAGCTGACGCACAAAGCAGAAATAATTGATGCGCGGTCTTTGATATGCATTATATATCCTCATCATCAAAATCATATTCCTGAATTATTGATGAGTGGATTAATGGATGCGTAAGTTGTTTTCCATGGGAAATAATAATCAGAAGCTTTTGACCTTCATCCTATGGCTGCAACATGTCCTCCTTTTTTTCTCATAAAGGGATGATTTGCTTTTGTGGCGAGAGGAGCTCTTCACTAAACCTGCATCGGGCTTCAGATCAACTCTTGACTCCCGTGTTTTGCAACTTGACATTGACGGTACCGGTTCAGCATCTCCAAGCAGAAATCAGATTAAGGATTATCTTTCAGCTATTGTAATGTGTTGTAACAACAAGGCTGGGGAATTTAGCATTGGGTATTTGTTCATGAGATTTATTGATCTCATTGGTATCGATCAAGTAGTGGTAAAATGAACAGTAATGACATAATTTTGTCTAATTTGTGGGAGAGGGTTAGCAGTCTGAATAATTTGCCATTCCTGTCAGACACTAAATTATTATTCCCCTGTCTTTGGATTTTAATTTCATGTACAGTACATTTCAACGAGGAAAGGGATCAAGTTTGACATTGTACATGCTGAAGGTTATATGAAACGTCTCTGATTAGATGAAACTAGAAGAAGAAGAAAAATCCAATAAAGCTTAGCTGTGCCCCAGAAAGAGAAGATGTTGAACCGAAGCTGTTTTTTCATTTAGACGCCGCATCTTTCTCTCCCTCCCTTTTCCTGTTCCTTATTACCCTGCAGCACAGTTTGGAAGGGAAATGATTTGGGCTGGACCAACTGAGCAGTAAAGATCTACAGCAGGGGCCATTGCCGTGTTTGAGGAAGAGGCTGGAACAGGAAGATCTAAAATGGAGGGAAATATAATTGTATTCATAATTCATTTCAAGCATCCCTCCAACCTCCAATTCAACTGCAGCATTGCTGCACAGTTGTTTGTTTCACCCCAGCAGCACTCTAAAATAGATGCAGCTGTGTGTGTGTGTGCTGATACAAGGCCTCATGTCTCCTCATGACGGTGGATCCTTGCAAATGTCCCTTCCCTTGCGGGTGATGTGAGGGCTGTTTCCAGATGGCTGCAAGTGAAACTCAGACTTAATCGCGTTCCACACCTGTCCTCTCAGGTGTAATGACAGCATCCCACGTCTCTCCCTCTCCCACTTGATGTCTCATTTCGCTACCGTCCACACCTCTGTCTTCTGTCAGTCCCCAAGTTGTCTTTTTTCCCGGCACTCATCTTACAGCCTCACAGATGGTTCTCCTCTCCCACCACTGCAGTCATAGTGATTCATCATCTTATTTTTCCCCCCTGACATGCATGTGTTTATGCAAACATATCTGAGGTACGTGTCGATGGTGACGGCACACCTTCGTAGAGGTGTTCTCACATACAGGATGTGTGAAATGAACTCAGCCGTGGTGTGGAGCCGTGGAGCCCAAGGAAAGATCTAACAACACGTGAAAATAAATCAACTGAAAAGATCAAAAAAGTTGTCTTAACCTTTATCCACTCCATGAAACAACTTAAGATACATCCCGTGTATCATTTACAGCCATCTTTACCAATTTCCTCTCCCCATCCCCCCAAGAAATAACATCACACTCAAAATGATCGAGGGGCAGTAAGAGCCATGTTAGAAAAATTATAGCTTTATGAGCTGAAATAAAAACGTCATCCAGGCAAACCTTTACTTATTTGAAATAACATTGTGTTAGTTGTCTTGCTGTTTTATTCCCAATTTTGAATTTAATTGATCCTCGGGTCCTTCACAGTTTGTGTATTGTTTGAATGAGTTATTAAAAGTCCAATATAGCCATCTGATTGTACAGTTAATTAATGAAATGAACGTCACATGCAAAAAAAGAATTCTACAAACACAGCACCGCCATCTGACAAGACAGGCTGTCTGAATAACATCTCCACTTGCTCAGCAGGAAAACCATTTAAACAACATGTGAATTTATCCACATTTTCCACCCCATTTATTTTAATGATAGGGTTATAATTACAATGAAAGGTGATCCTTTCTTCCTACATGCAACCATATCATCCTTTTGTGAATGTGGGCTTTAGCACCATTTACCTTGACAGCTACACGTGCATGGATTCAAATGTACAGTAAACTGCGGTGAGAATAAAAGTGGCTGATAGCGTGACGATGATAAGTGAGTCCTCTTGAAAAGGAATAAAAATGAGCTGCTACAGTACAGAAAAAAAGCAGGTTCGCAGCTAACTGGTAGCACAGCTCCGGGTGTCTGGGGACCGGCTGTAAAGGCCTCCCACCGGGGCATATCATGCATTACAGCGTATTAGTGTGACCTTTATGTTCATGGTAACATAAACCTAGCTGGTGCTTTGAATCAAGACAATTACATTCTTGTCTATACGTCTCCAGGTGACTGTTTTTTTGTTGCTGCTGAATTGCTTACAGGTCAAAAAGAGAAGAAGTGTTCATTCAAAAGCTCCCACTAATGACGAGTATTCACACCCTTACGCCTGCAGCTGTATCTGGGCATAACAATGTGACCGGCCTTCTTCACCTTGGGCAAGCAAGCCTCTGTTTTTAACAGTGTTAATCAGCCAACAAGAATGTATGCCACCTATAAAGTAGTGTTGGGCGGAACGCTCCAAACCAGCAAGTTCGCGTGAACAAGTTTCAAAGTTCTCTGTGTACATACAGACTGAGATGAGCACAACCAATGCAGACCAGACCGGGGTTGGCGTAAAACGGCCCATGACGCAGTGCTGTGTTCCTCCAGGATACACATAGAGCTGTGTCCAGAGCCTGATGCCTGATGGATCGAAATGAGCAGGTAGAGAACAAGTCAAGACCAAAGCCAAGTCCACGCAGGGTCACAGAAAACTGAAACGGCATTGTCTGAGATGGCCCGTGTTGAATCTATCCATCTCGGAAACCACACACCAGAATGAAGGGATTTATAGGCATAATCTTCCCTGCCTTCTGGAGACCATCAGTGCTGGTCACATCCTCACAGGGAAACAAAAGTGTACATAGGCTTGTCCTCACTCTGTTGTCCTTAGTCTTTCAAAATGTGGTTAATCTCCAGCGTAACGTCTCATAGCTGTGTCCTCAGCTGGGACGTGTCCATCTCCTCAATCCCTACCATCCATCTCTGGCTTCATCTCAGAGCCAGTAGGGGTGAGCTTACTGTCAGCAGAGGGCTCGGTACGGGGATTCATAACCTCTTCGATGCCCTCTCAATTTCCTCCTCAGTCTTCTTGCAGACAGGCTCTCTAAAGTTCCTGTCAGAGCTCCATGGCCAAAGCTCACTCAGACTTAAAACGCCGTCCGTGAGGCGTTTCAGGTCTCTTGGCTCACTTGACACACACACAGACAGACAAAGACGGAAAGACAGAGAGACAGTTCATCTTGATAGATAACTCCTGGGAGACGGAGGGATTGCATAGGGACTCTCTGACAGAAGAGATATACATTCGCGGCGGATCGAAGTTGGGGGGTGGGTGACTGAAGGGAGGACACTGTAGAGATACAACAAGGAGCAGGAAGGCAGCGGTGACATGGGAGAAGGGGCATGACGGAGATGAACAGAGACAACGCTAGTAAACAGACAGAGGCAGATGAACGGATGATGATAGATGAGGGACGTCCCCTGGTGGAGCTCGATAACAGCGAGATGCTCGCCGAGAGCCGACTCAGCTTTTTGAGGCTACTGATGAACAACAAATGTAGCACAACACTGACTAAAGTTAGAGCCGTCAATGCCGAGTCATGGGGTCACGGTATGGTCTGTCAAAAACTATTCGCAGCATCAAAGAAAAGCTCAGTCAAGGCATTATTTCTCTGTGGTGAAAACAAAACACATCCATCTGCTGTCACCATCTCAGACAGAATGCAGATTGATTAAGATTCACATCCAGGAGCCTTAACTGGTTTGAGGCGTGCACATTTAGAAGGATTCATTCTTCTTCCAGTTCAACTAGTGAACCCAAATCCACCTGTCATTCAACTCCCAGTAGACATGTCAATCACAGTGGCTGGGCCTGTCACTGCCCTGCTCCTCGTCTGACAGGCAAGTGCACAGTTGCTGCACACACACACATCAAAAATGCAAGTCAGACACACACCAACATGTAGTCTGACTTAGAGTCCCACAGGTTACACCCCCCCCCCCCCCCGCTACCAATAAGAAAACAGAACCTCAGCCCACATTTTTAACCCAGTGTGAGAAGAATGGTCCATTGGGAAGCAGGACCAAAAGACCACGCCTTGCACGGTGAATCAACGCCGTGATAAAAAGAAGTTGATCATGAGACAGACATCTCCTTACATCAGGTCATCGGACGCATCTGAGGGAAAATAGTTACCGTGTCATAATCAGAGCGATGGCTCTTATCACACACGGAGGCGTCTCTGGTGACATAAATTAGTGGAACAGGCCTGGAATGAGTTGCTCCTATCAGTGGAAGACAAAACTGTTGCCGACCCCCTGTCGTCTATTTAAGGCCGTACCAATTGAGCCCATGAGCTGTAATTTAGCAAGACTAATGCATCTGCTATTTCATGCTGACTTTGCTGTATTTTGAGGACAGTGAAGGCTGCAATAAAAAAAAAAAAAAGAAAAATGAACAGACTCTTGCACTATTGTTGGTTTGTGGCTGTAGTTAGAGGCAATTCAGTACTTCAGTTTAGCAATACTGCACAAGCGCTCTGCTTTTTGCTTTGTCAGAGAAAGGAATTGACAGAAAATCAATCAAGGACAGCATCAGTGCAGATACATATTTTACATAGAGCAACAGCTTCGATATAAACAGCACTTAAAGCCCCCCGCAGGCAGAAGACAGACATTGTCTATGCCTGAATTAGCTTTCCAATGTGGCAGAGAACAATATTTTAATGTATTTGTCTGTTATAATTTGTGTTACTTCATTTATTTGACACGTCTGCTGGTATGATGAGAGAGAGGCAGAGCAGACTGGGAAGAAAGGCTACCACTCATATTTTGAAATAAATAATAGGAAAATTGTCTTGATTGATTGTGAGGAACTGATTACTTGTCCATTATCAGCTACTGTACATTTGGCTCCAGCCCCAGCGATGTCTTTAGGTCATTTGATTCCCTTTTCAGAAACACATATCAAAAAACAAAGACAAAACAGAACCAAAATTGAAAACAATATGATCCTTTTCATTTATAAATGTATAAAAGTGATTTGATTTTCAATTTCTGTTTAAAAAAAATCAAATCAGTATAAAACATTAATAGTCTGTTTGGTTTGGAGGGGGGGGCATCCTGCCATGGAAGAAGAGCATCAAATATGGTGGCAGGACATCAAATAACCACTGGATTTTTGTTTTTATTTAATATCATTTTTAAAATGATAATGAACGACCAAAGTGTCGCATGGAGCCCCCGACCAGAGTTAAGCAAGAACAAGCAGTTGGATGGATGAATTTAAATCCGGCCGTGAGAATGGTCAATTCTTTTTTGGGGAGGTTTAAAGTCAGATTTCTAAAAGCTTCTATCCTCAAAGATTCACCAAAAGACATCAGAGAGACAAAAGTAAAAAAAGACTGAAATAATACTCTGATACATCAGGAAAGAACACCTTCATCACGGGGCTTTCACACTGCAGCATAAAACAGATTCACATCTCTTTAGACAAACTTCCCAGCACTGCAATCAACTCTCCAACTCTACTCTCCTTTCCTCAAATATTCTGCAGCCATTCGTTTAACATTTATAGACACTGCTCTTCTTCAGAGGTCAGAGGTTTAAAGGGATTTTCTCTCTGCCCTTTTGACCTCCCTCTTAAGCTTCTTAATTTTGCTGCAGCACATACCGATGGATTGATTAGCAACAAGCCAAGACAAGAAGCCACCAGTTCAGAGCACTATGTACTGCACAGCGCTCTAATGAAATGGGTTCATGACGAGATTGTCATACATGTATGAAGCCGCACACACTGTGATCCAAGGCAGGCAGCACCACTTCATTGCATCCTGGATAATAGTCAACCATCAGTTTCAATTATGTTCTCGGTGAAAATGATTTAATATGAATGTATATCCTGTATATCCTACACAGCTAACAAAAACTCCTACTTAAGTCTGCATGCTACAACACATAAGCCATGACATGCACGAAAGATGGCATCAAAGATGAGAACAATTTTAAATGAAAACTGACTCTTCTGACAGGGCCGGACAGCAATGTGTGCATAATGTTCTTTATAAACCCAAGGTCATTTGTGCAGAGTATTGCAGCTGCCAGAAGTGGAACTTAACACAAAAACACAGGAAACATAGACATAGAAGTCAGAGAAGGAATAAAAATGAAAGACCAAAAACTGCAACCACACAAAGCAGCTTAAAGTTACAAGAAGATTAAGGCTGCAGGATTTGTTTGCTGCTGTCCAGTCTTGCAGAGAGGAAGTACATCAATATTTTTACAGAAAATTAATAAGAATTTGGCATAGAGAAAGACTCCAGATCATAGAGCAATTTTCACTAAAGTGAGAATGAAAGAAAAAATGTTTTGTCATGAGGAAATCCTCATTTCTATTAACTAGCTGGTGTAGCAACAACCTAAAGATACACATTAAGACACACCACAAGTTAAAGCCATCCTTCGATGTTGCTTGCCATTTTTCAGTGCAGGACTGTCAACCTCAACACTGCAAATGATAGGAAAATAAGCTAATAATAAAGCAAACTGCTGAATCCCTGGAGCTACAGAAACCATACACTTAAATTACAAGTGATGGAGTGGGACTATTTCACATTTTACAGGAAATGCCTTCACGCAATGCCTTTATTGAAATGTAATGTCTTTTTTAAAGCTGTTTTAAGTCACCTGGCAGGGGAGGGGTCTCACATTATGCAACATCATGAAACACCTCCCGTTCATGCCGCAGGCCAGTCATAATAAATAGGAAAATCAGAACAGGCTCCGTGTCTGACTACTAGACCAGACACCTTCTGGATAATTCTTTTTCATCTCATCATGGCAATACACATCGTTAGAGAGGGACATTCTTGTATTAATAGCAGTAAAACAGAGACAAATAAGAAATCAAAATATGCAAAGCAGCTGTAAGTTACAGTTATGAATAAATATATACAGTTGTCAATCATGCACTTTTGGCCAGGAGTGTATCTGTGTGTTTCTTATGTTTTATGTGAATTAAGGCGGCAATAAAGATAACGGGGTCCTTTTGATGGGTCCATGTCTTCCCGGATGACAGATCAGCAAGAAGTTCTAAAAGCTGCTTTTCTCATCAATCCCTGTATTATTGCAACACAGTCTCTAATGTGAAGTTTTAACCCTCGTACATACTGTATATAATAAAAACAGATTAAAAAAACTTGATCAAATTTTTTTTTGTATTCAGTAAAAGTGAAATGAAAGAAACAAACATGTCTTAGAATTGATTTTGCATTTCTAATCATATTTGTCTTTTTTACTCGTTGTCTTTTCTGTGTTTTGTTTTGGTCTGGGATGTTTAAAAGTTCCTACGTCCCCCAGCATCACACTGTACTTCTATCAGTAATTTACAGCTTCCTGAGTGACTGTGTGTCTGAAGGAGGAAAGGTCGGTGCATGGGAGGAGTGTTGGGTAACAGAAAGTTCAAGATGCTTATGATTGTTGCACAAGGTTCATAGTTGTGAATGTTCCTCCGTCAATTACCTCTACCTTGTACCCATGACAATTGTTTAAAACTTCTATCTTTGCGAGTGTGAGTCACAAAATATTACATGAAAAAAATGAAATGTGGCACCACGGAAATTGGAATGTGAGAGCAAATTACAAAAATAATCATCATCTTTTTGTTTCTCGAGACAGGTGGAACTCATCGCTTCTCTTTTTTCCTCATTCTTGTGTTTCAACTTGTGACATGTAGGGATTGAGGAGAGAGAACGGTATCATCAAAGAGCAATCATGTTGCAGTGGAGTGGGGATCTAGGCCACAGAGAAATGGGTGGGCGGCAAATACATGTCTATGAATGCAGACAAACACTACAAAGTCTGCCTCTGCACAATGTGCACAGTCTAATGTCTTTTACCTCGAGGGCAATTATACGGTTGCACAAACACTTCACCTCCGCCGGTGATGAAATCGAATGGCGACAGTCACAGTACCGCTGCCATTTTTAATCAGAGTCGGAGTCCTTTCAGCCTTTCATTGCCGATTGCAATCTCTCACCTCTGACCATTTGTTTTCTTCTCTTTGCGTAATTTATGGGGTGACTTTGAGACACGGGTAGACGTTCTACAGGTGCAATGGGAACGTTTTTGATTAATATCCCTTCTAAACTACAATTCAGTGTTGGTGAGTGGGGTACTTCATATTCCCAACAGTTCATTACATCTCTGTCAATCTTCATTCCTTTCTGCTCTGAACCTGGCTGTCAAGGTCAGCGTTTGACTCGTCGTGATGATGCTGGCAGTGTGCAGGTCCGCTGATTGCATCGCCTGTTCAGCAGGATGAGACTCCATCGGCAATAAGGCAGGGCTTGAATTCATGGCTCCGAACACAAGTATTGTCAAACATGCCTATTTTCAAAGATATCGATCCACTCCTACATGAGAAACATGCACTGTATATTTCAGAAGTCTCTTTAAAAAAATAAAGGATATATGCGTGAATTCTAAAACATGATCATCATTCAAAGCTACACAAACCGAGCTGCAAAATAAAGATCCATATATAAAGCTATGGTAGCTTTCGAGACAATATAATTCATTAGTGTTTTTTTATCACTGTTTTTTTCCCCACAAGCCTTTCATGAGACCTACATATTTCAAAACCTTTCCTTGATCCATTTTACCTGGGTGACTGTGCCACGCTGCATCCATGCACTTCCTTTCAGGTGGAGGCATGGATGTAGCGTGCGCAACTCGACTTGAGCTTCTCTGTTAGGCATTTTATGGGCTCCTTCAGGCCTCAGTCTGCAATGCTGGCAAGCAGATCCATTACCGTGAAATGTGATGATGTGAAAATCATTCTGAAGCCAAGCAATCATCAGAATGACACCCTTTTAACCATACTTCCTCAGAAAGTCACACAAAAGAATTAAATCAAAATCTACCACTGTACTTAGGTAACTGCTTCAGCTAAATGATTAGTCTGACAACATAATGCAAGGTTAATAGCAGCCTGGTCTGGTGTGAGTCTGCTATCGGCAATGATTTTTAGATTGCTTCTGACACCTGATCTCCTCTGGGGAGAAATGCAGTCATAAAGGAGTGAAATCCCAACTCTTTGGAGACTGAACTACATAGAAATGATACGATAGAATTTGAGATTATAGCTGATAAATGGTCAGTAATTTGAACAAATATCCCAGCTATAGCTTTGGCAATCTTGAATTTAACATCAGCATTATCTTCACCGGGGCTTATGCGTGTATAAAAACTAGAACACACTAGAAGAGATCAGTCCGAGGTCACACATTATTCAGCAAACTGCAGTTAAATATGGAGCTTTATTTCTATTCTAAAAAGGCAATTTTAAGGACACAAAATATTTCACACCCGAGTATTGAGAATTGCAATAAATCATGTGATTCTGTGTGTGGGATAATTCCATTTGATGGAATGATGTAGTCCTGGTTTTTGACTGCTATGTAAAAACATAATGGCGCTTCAATAAAAAAAAGTGGATAAACCACATATACCATTAGACAGTGTGGAAGAACATTCAACATTGATGGAGAAATGAAAAAGGGAAACAACATGTAAGCGCATTAAGGCTCACTGTTCTGTAGTATTTTGTTCTCTGTTGTTGTACAGTAATGTTTCACGTATTACACATCATGCTATGGAAGATAATAGACAGTATATCTACTTTCAACCACACACGTTCAAGCATCTTTAAGTTTGAGGTGCTTTTATGTGCGAGAGTGAACGTTTTCTCCAATATGCTGCTTTCCAGCCATCGAGGAATGCAGTCAGTGCAGTGCAGCAGCTGCTGCCCTCACAGTAATGATGATGGGAGAGGACATCCACCATTAGGTCATTAAGGCTACATCATTTGTTAAAGGAGGAAATGGGTACTTTTACAGAATTTGGAGGACGTTGTCTCCTTGTGTGGTTTTAACCTAGCAGACAGATAGACAGTGCAGAAATGCACGTTTCTCAAATCAGCGCTACAGTCCTTGCTATTACGCAGGAAAATACATAGAATCATACAATCCTCCTCTGATTCCCTGCTTTCACCCAGCCCAGACAATCGCTGTAATTACAGCTCACTGATAAGTGACAGTTGGAAATCTTGGCACAATCAAAAATTTAACACAACACATGTAAACACTAGTGGGGAAGGAGAAACATGTAATCATTGGAAATTAGACTCAGATTTCTATCACTGCGAGCTCAGGCAGGAATTCAAAAAATTCACTGTAGCTATGCCAAGAAAGCTAAGCTTGTATATGGCGTACATTTCTGATTTTAAACTCCCCTGATATATATTAAAAACAAATCTCCCAAGATAACTATCCATCCAAGAGGAACACAGAAAGAGCACTTGTTTTATTCCACAAAACGGCACAAAGTTTTAGTCCCATGAAGGCATGAAGAGTCCGAATCTCTCTGGCAATGGAGCTGCATGTCACGAGACGATTACGCTCGCCTGCTCCCATGTTTTACATGTTCCTCCCTGAGCAGGATTAGATCCTCAGAATGCCCGAGTCATCTGCTAGAAGCTTATCCTTAAATTAAATCGGCAAAGAATTATGCGGGCATCGCTCACATTTGAAGCGCATGTAGCTGCTGATTTAACTGAGCCAGGATATGAACATGATGCAGCTCAAACTACGGTGTAGATTTGGTGAATTTAACATCAAGTTGATGCGTGTGTGTATTGTATCAAGGACAAGAAATGTTGCGTCTACTTCCAGTGAGATAAAATCAGATCCACAATAGACAGAAATCTGTCTTGTCTATAATGGCATAGCTCAGAACTAAAGGCACATTTTTAGAATTGAAGAGCAGCCAAAGATAAGATGTAAAGTGCCAGGTCTCTCTCAATGAATCTCACAATCGTTAAAGTCAAGTGTCATATAAATTGGGACCCTAGTAATGAACACTGTGTAGTCATCTTTAACGCTCTGCTGTGTGTGTCTGTGTACAAATAAAAGCTCTTTCAATAGAACAAGCATATTTGTTATACAATAATACACGAACTGCAGCATAATCGACAAGATATAATAGGGTTTGGAAACTGTTGTGTAACTCTCAGGCAGATGTTTGTTTTGATGCTGAGCTGCATCGCCATCATTTGGAGAGAACATTGCTCATTAAGTTTGTGAGGTCTCAAATACAAGTTTGGCCAATGGTGCAGACTGTTCATGTTTATATTTTGCAGTCACAGTAATGGTATTGAGGGAGGTACTTTTAAGGTACCACTCTCTGTCTGCAGTTATTTGCATTATCTTTTTTTGATGGACTGGTCATTGGTGTGTGCACATCCAGTGCACTACTTAGTTGTGATGAAGCCTTCCAGAGCCATTGGCATGTTTCTCATCTCAGACAGCCTCGAACATAAAAGGAAATACAACAATGAGACGGTTTTGCAGAATAAAAACAAAAACACATCGAGGGAAATCACGTTTCCCGTCATTCATCCCGCCTATGGAAGCAGCTCCTTGTGTTGATTTATTCTGGTAAGATTAAACATCCAACTTCTGGCAAATGATCAGAGCAATTCAATGGTAATTACTGCAAGAGCATTGCTTTCAAGTGTTTTTGGGTCATGAGGAGAACCAGACTCATAACAGGAAATGGACTTTGTGTCCGCTAAATTTTGACTGCATCATATTCTAAAAGGAATTAATTTTGCCTAAAATTAGCTGCTGTCGAGATATAATGATAGCTTGTAGGTTTTGGTCCAGCAATTATTCGTTAATTTTTTTCACAACTTCCAGAGTAGATTGTTACCATATAAACAGATTCTCAATTTGCCATTGTTATAATGAATCATTTGGAAGGGCTTTCTAACGGGGCCATGGATTGATAGAAAAGGTGGTCCAAATGGATCAAAAGTACCACTACCGAGTGGTGCTGAGCTCAGGTAACAGATGATACAGCAGTCTGCAGAGTGAGTCAGTAGAGCCACCGCTCCTCAAAGTGACAACTCGAACTATGACGGGTTGGTTAATTGAATGGAACCGTCTGATAAAATAATTATGATAAAGAAAATGTTCACAATGTCTAAAACATTTCAATTTCAGTTCAGTGCTTAAATTGTGCGCATGAACACACTAATCTGTGATTCATCAAAATGTTCTTATATTCATTTTGTCTTACTCTGTAAACAAATTTAGAACTCACGAATTTAAACCTCTTCGCCAGTCTCGTTTGATGCATCACATTGATGTCCTTTTATAGAGAAATGGGGGTGTGGCGGAGGTTATGTTATAGGCGGCGTTTGTCTGTCTATCTGTCCTTTAGCAAGATAACTCAAAAGGTTCTGGATGGATTTGGATGAAATTTGCAGGAAATATCGGGAATGCTACCAGGAACAGATGATTAAATTTTGGTGACGATCCAGAAGAGAGCCTGGATTCTGTATCACTGACATCCAATTCCTTTCAAATCTATATAAATGCATACCAACCACAAGTGTCAGTAACACATTGAAAGAAATACATTTGAAACACATTGTTCAACTATGAATGCCCTTGATAAGATGTCAGTGTGATGTTTCAAAGGATAAATTAACTTGCCAGCCGCATGGAGTGATCTGCTCAGCCCATTCGTGTGTGTAAACAAAAGACTGAGCAAATAGCCATCACAAAGACAAAGAGGTGGGACAGATGGCAGCAGAGCCACGAGCTGCTATGTTAAGCTCAAAACCAGGAACCTCAGCAAGCTCTGACAGTAAAAAATAGAGGCTGGCAGCTGCAGAACAATGCAATATATGATTACAGCGTGGAAAAATGAAACTAAGGTGTAGAATAATAAATAAATAAAAATACATGCGGTTACATGTGGAGAGACTGAAAGTCATAAATCACACTTGCTTTTCCAATATTAATATTATTATATGTTCTCTCACACACTCCAGAGCACCATCCTATCACATTTATTAACATGTCAGCTGATATTCGTAGTGCCCCCTCCCATAGAGTATGCCCTGCTATTGATAGCGCGCACATTTATTATTTACTCAGATAGATGTAGTAAAGACATCTGGGGGGCATAAAGGAGCTGTGGGCTCCGCGGATCATCTCTTTCTGGTAATTTGCTTAAACACATCAGTGTAGGATTTTGAAACAACTTATCTTATGTAGCGTCATGGCGGGGCTCAATGTTGCCAGTTCATGACAGGCTGATGTCGTTACAGCAAGTAGGACATTCCCCTTACTTTAGCCAAAAGCGAAGACTCAAGAGGGAAACAGCTCAAGGGGCTTTATTCAAATATAACAAAATCCATCTGCCAGAATATTGATTAAAAACCAAACAAAAAAAAACAACAGTTTGTAATTTCACGTGGCATTCTGTAGCAGGTGGCCTCTGTGGGTGGCTTCAGAAACTCCATGTGCCGAGTGTTCATACCGCAGTAGGAGTTTGTGTCCCCACTTTACTTGCTTTGTAATCCATCCTCACTTAATATTTCCTCCAATGACAGTTCAATCAGGAACGACTTCATCCAAGTCAACAAATAATGTTTTTATTGCGGTGTGCACAATAAAGATGATAAATATGAGTCTTCGTAGATTAGGCCCCATCGTGAGGGCTCCATATTTTATCGGGGGTGACAATGGGAGCAGTATAGGAAAAACTCCGGTGGAGCTTAAAGGCTGCATGAAGAGAATGCCGATAGGTTGCTCGTCCAGGGTGTGCCCCGCCTCTCGCCTGTAGTCAGCTGGGATAGCCTCCAGCAACCCCAGGCGTTTTGGATAAGTGGTTAAGAAAAAGAATGAATGTTACTGAAAAGTAAATGTCAGCTGATTAAGAACAAAAATAGAGATAATTTTGAATGAAAAAAAATCAAAGAATGATTGTAAAACTTGTTCCGTCTCCTCAGCTATGATTGAATCAGAAGCTGATTTTTATTTTATTTTTTCATGTTTGCTTCCTGATTTTTACACCATTGAAAAATCAAGAGTAGAAGATAAATATTTCCAGCATTGCTTTGTCATTTTGCCAAAACATGACTTTTCAAACTGTGCTATTTCCACTGCTAATAGTTCCAACAAATAGGCAACCAAGCAGTTAACCTGACTGCATAAATTAATGTCAAGGTCAAATGAGTTTTTCAAACTAGTGGAACTGTTGGGTTTTTGTTAATGCTGTTAATCAGAGACATACAGACAGACAATTTTGTAATTGATCCCTCGAAATTCTACAACTTATAGAATTTTTATTTTAAATGACGGTACCCCTTGCTGGATCTCAAGTCTCATTGATCCTGCAGAATTCTGAGTTAAGCGAAAATGTTCAGTGAAGCACAAGACAAACTTCGTGACTCCAGATTTATAGAATATTCAATTACAGATCATGTTTCAGCAGATATGAGGAGCTGAGAGGAGGTTGCAGAGGCTTTCTTGGCATCCAATACGATGTTTTTCTCTCATGCTTCATTCTTGGGGTCTTTCTGTGAAGGGTTTGCATGTTTTCCCCGTCTGTGTGGATTCTGTCCGGGTTTGCCGGCTTCCTCCCACCACCACCAAAAACATACAAATTAGATGAATTGGCTACACTAAATCAATTAGCAGCGTTCCTCTCAATCCACAGATGCAGGGCAGTTTTTTCCATTCGGGAAACATACTTCCAATTTCTGTTTTGCCCTTTCTAACCAGAGCAATCCACTCAATGAATTCACCCAAGGTGCCGAAGTGCATGTCAGAACAAGAGGCAGAGAGAGAAAGTGGGGAACGATACAAAAAGTCTCCCGCATTTAAAAAGGAAATAATTATTTTTGACCAAGAAGCATTTGCAGCACAATTCTTTTCCACCATCACCATTTATCAAACTCTCCTCTTGTCATAGTCTCTAGATAAGAAAAAAAAAAATACCAGTCTCAATGCGCTAGGTGCAACTCTCCACAGATTTACCCCTTTGAGTAGGCAGGCTGTCATTGGTGGAGCAGCCCGGATAATGAAGCTGGGACTGAGGATATAATAATAGTTTGTTGTCGTCTGTTCACCTGATTATTGCGACTGACAGCTGCAATTACAGACGTCCTACAGCAAGTTGAAAGTCACATGTCAGATTTGAAGCTGATGTCACTGTTAATGGTTATTTTACCATCGCACAATGCCACTGTAAAGTAGCTCCAGCTGAACTATATAGGAGCCCCCCCCCCCCCCCCCCCATGTTTTAGTGCTCCACATGTACTTCTGGCCACTTTCTAAACAGCAGACATTTGAATCCACGTTTCATTGGCATCCAGTTGTGAGACAACTGTATTTTTGTGAGTGCTGTAGGACCATCTGTCCTGTCATATGTGAAAAGGCGTTGTTGTCCAGCTTCACTATAAAATCCAAAAAATAAAATCAATAATATTTGGAAGGCAAAAGAGCAAGCAGATGCACTCTACTTGAAGGTATATACAGTCTCGTCGCAGTGCTTTAAAAGCACACAAGACTCTTGGGATGTTGGGGGAAATACCGTAAGAGTTTTAATCCTGTCAACTTGAAAATGAAAAAATGAAAATGTGTCACAGGCAGCTTGAAGGCTTGAAGAGAGAAGAGAGCAGCGTATAAGGTATGCTACCTTACTCTAGCTGATAACATATCCTCCTGCATCACATCATCTGATGTGCTTTTCTACACACACACACACACACAGAGGGCTTCAGCTACTCAGCCAAGTTGGCCTGATTGTGAGTATCAGCTGCACTATGACCAACTGTGAGTCGAGTCTGGCACATGTACTGTGTAGCTGCCAGATCCAGTCAGTGGTAGGTAGCGAGTTCTGTGCAAAAAGAACAATGCAAGCATTTCTCTCTGTTGGTATGGAAAATAATCAGTTTAATCCCAACATACTTCTGTACTGTAGACTACCATGGACTGCGATTAAATACAGCACATTGGCAAACAATAGCCTGACTGACACGCCACATACAAACGACCCAACAGTAATAAACCTTTGCTCGGAGTTACAACAGAATGGTTAGCAGCCGGCAACCACCCAGTGTTGAATACAGTGGATGCTGTGACTGCCACAGAAAGCAGAGGACAATCATATTGCTGCGTGTGTGAAAGAGAGATTCAATACATTCTTTGCACCAGTCCAGATGAAATTAGGAATAATAGAATGGATATAACGTGGGATCCATATCATTCATTCACTTTCTCGATATTTCTAGTAGTACGGATTATTACATCCTCTAGTGGAAAAAAGGTTTTGCTCTGAGTAGATGAGACTTTGCATTAAAAGTTATGTGTCCTTAGTCCATCTCTACAATCAAGGATCTTAGATGTAGTCGTTTAAGAGTTGTGGTGTTTGAAATTAGTCAGAAAGGAGAATAAATGCTTTTCATTTTAATAATACAAAAGGAAAAACGGCAGTCGACGTATTGATTGAAGAGTCTGGGCAATATGGACGTTATGTTTGAGGTCCTGTTTGATACAAATAATAGCTTATATGAATTATTCATCACTTTATACAAATTACAGCGTTTGTAGGTAATGCAGACAACCACAACCGTAGGACTGCCCAACCGCCAATCTGCATATCCCATTTTCAATGTAATAAAAAAGGAATTACTTTTTTCTGTCATCTCGAGTAAGCACTTCCACGAGATAATAATAACTCCAGAAATCTAAAGCAATTTGCTACATAACTTTGTGTCATCCTTTGTCACAGCCTGAGAGATTTAAATGAGTGCTCTCTATCTTTATTTTCTTAATCATGGTCTCCATGAAAACATTTTACATTGTTCCTTGAAATGAAACTTTCGCTGTCAGACATATTTTTCCACATAACAATGTTAAAAACTGGTGAAAAGAAGCCCCCCCCCCCAAAAAAAAACTATAGAGTTTAGAGCTCACTCAGCCAGAACCCATTTACCATTGTGTATAAAAAAAAAAAAAAAACAAATGCACAAGACACAAGTTCAGGTTCTATAAGGTCTTCAAAGATAAGTTGTGTTTTTCTTGTTGGCACTGGCCTAACCAAACTAAGTATGTGTTGTCCATCTCTATTTGACTTTACCACTGTAACATTCCAAAGACATAACAGTGTCATAACTAACAAATATTAGTTTGAAAAAATTGCTTATTTTAGATTTGACAAAACTGTCGACTGGTTGCCAACGTGGCAACCGGCATTTAGGTGCCGTAAACGCAATTAGTCCTTTGTTTTCATGATTTTCATTTGTACAACATGTACAAATACATGTTGGATTAGCATCTAGTTGTTAAATCCTGCATTTGATAAATGTCAAGGCATTTTTACTCTTTTAATTTATTACTGGGACTTTTCCAAAGTTAATTCAATCCCCTTTAAAAGTGTTTTGCACACACCATTATGCGTTTCACAGCAAGAATCACTTTGGCAAACTTGGTGTGTTTGACTTTTGGCTTATGCCATTAGAGGTTCCCCACGGTTGACTGGGGCCCAGTTTAACCTTTGAAACGGATCTCCAACAATGCCACCTCGGGGTACGGCCAAGTAGAAGGGTGAGGGCGGGAGAGGCGGTGCAGAGGTAACGGTTGTGATGGTGAGGGCAGAGAGGTGTGAAGATAATAGCCCCAAAGGGGAGATATGCATGGCACGGATGCTTTATGAGACTTGGTCAGTGGGGTGTGAAGGAGTCTCGCACTGCACACAAAAACTCAAAGTGGAATCTTCCACTTGCTCAGTTTTAGTTTGCTTGTGGTGGTTTTTAAACTGTCATTCTCTGCGTCATTCTTTCCATCTCATCTTCCTCAAAGTCTCAAGGTTGATATTTGCTCTATTGGTTTAACAATACAGTAATTAAAGTGCTGATTCACAAATAATGATTTAACATTATGAAATAGGCATCTTTGTCCAGTCCCAATTCCTTACAAAAGCAACAGTCCTGCCTTGTATAGGCTCCATAAATGGGGCTACCAATATTACATGCTTTGAAGCTATTGGAGAATGACCCCAGAGCATCCAGAGCACAACCTGGAGAGAGCACTCCACACAGAAAGGCCTCAAAGACAGAACTGACCACTGCACCATCCTGCCACCCTTGTCCCGGTTAATAAAGGAAATGATCAGCCCCGTTCCCTCACACACTTTTTGTAACGTATACACCATATGTGCGTGCTCTGTATTTAAGAATAGCATAAGATTGCAATATTGATTAGTATATCGGAACATTACATGAATCACATGAACCAGGACTAGAAAAGAAAAGATAAAGAGGAGGCAGATTTTGGAGGAGGAGGAGGTCAGCACTCTTTCATGTGCTGTGTTTTCCCTCAGGCTGTGACATGTTCTGACATATTTACTGCTGCTATATTCAATACCAGATTGTTTTCTGGAAGTAAATATTGAATTTGTGTTTTGTTTTTGTCGATAACGTGGTTCTTTTGTCTGTTAAAGCTGCATTTTCGCAGGACTTGTTGTTCTTTTTCTGTCTCGGGCATTTGGCAGAAGTGGTGCAGTCTGTTTTCGCTAGGTTGCCAGGTTTGTGTTTGTCCACCAGTCTCAATAGACCATTGGTCAGGTTGTGTTTGTCTTTCTGGCTGGTAACAGTGCCCAGATAATCTGCCTCTTGGTATCATCTGTTCAGTGCTACAAAGCATAGAGTTCTTGTCGTAGATGTCCAATCCTTGATGTACATTCTTTTTTTATTGCCTCTTGGTGACGTAGATTGTGTGAGCTTATTTTTGAGTTGTGTTGTGTTGGAGGAGAGGCGTATGGCCAGCTGACAACATGGAGCTTTCATGGGGGCTATGGATTCATTCCTGAAGTTGTTCTTGAGTTAAATTGATCATTTTTAGTTTCCACTAAATTGTCTTTAGTGAAAGTTGCACTAAACACAGCGCTGATGGCGGTCGTTGTTAACCCGGGCCTCGACCGATCCGGTATGACTTTTATATTTAGAGTTGCATGCTTAATTCTGGCAAAGTTTTATGCCGGATGCCATTCCTGCTGCAACCCTCAACAAAACAGCAGGATCAGGTGACGTGTGACCTGCACTGTATGTTTTAAGGTTTCAGTTACATGAATCTTGGTTAGATGTGATTCACCCCAAGAAACTCCTGCTCGAGATGGAGCCCCTCGATGTCTGTTCGACAGTACAGAGAATCTGACTTGAGGAGATTGACAGTTATAACAAGTGTAAAGGTAAATCATAGATTCATCTACATATAGCAGGTGGCATTCATTCATTTTCTTCTGATTAAAGCAAGCAGGTGTATGGAATTTGATACAGACAACAGTGACTGGACCCAGACTTTATGAAAATAGAGGCAGAATGAATAAAAGCTGAACAAAGCGGCTAAAAGCAAGACGGCATCCAATAAAGAGCAGAACAGATCTAAATTCAAGTTGATGAGGATTAGATGATGTACAGTCGTCTTTTTTTTCTCCTCATGATGCGAGAAACAGTTACAGTACATGCCATATATGTGCTATGCAGAGAGATGGAGGCCTTCAATGTAATAAGTTCTGTTGAAGCTCGGTGCATTAATGAAGTGACATTACCCCAGGATCAATGGTGAAGCTCTCAGGGTCTGAACAATTACACATAATGAAAATGGATTACTCTCTTAGATCAAGGTCTCCCACCGCCATTCTTCCCCACTGCATTTTCTGCCCTTTTAAAATTATCTGCTCCACCAACCACTGGGAAAATGCACATAACTTTCTGACTTTGTTGGCAATTATGATCCGACCTCAAGCACACAGATTTGTCCTCCTCATTATGATGCCAAGCTTTTCAACCAGTTTCTAAATTACCAAGTTTATCGAACATCTTATTCACAGCTGGTTTCTTTCAACAAATGACTTGCATTTTGAAATCATTGCAATCAATTGTTCATCATAGCAATGAACCTGCAAGGTATCAATCCTGTTACTCAGAGCCAATGCAGGTGACAAGTCAGTTTTAATGGATCTGAGCTCTGCACAGTGCATCAGCCATTTGGATCGCCTCCCTATCATGCCCACTGCCGTGCACAGCTTTACACCGTGTTCATCAAATAGGACTTGCCGAGGTCAAGGCCTTCATTGCCCCCTTCATTGCCCCTCAGACCTCAGGTGTTCCCCAGGCTTCCATCCATGGTCCTTTCTTCTGTGTATTTATGCTACTGCTGAGATAAACCATGAGCCAACACAAGATGCATTGTTATGCAGATTACAGAATTCTTTGCCGCCAAAAATCAGTGAAGAGTAAAAAGTATTTGTGTGTTTTTTTTATCCAGTTCTTTCACACGTCCCCCGGGTGCACACAAAGCTTTGTAAAACATTTGTATTCCTTTTATGATCCGTGGGTATGGAACGAGCTCAAAAAACATAATATCCTGCATGCTACCCTGCAGGAAATTAATTTGTGTTTTAACTGACTTTGCTTTTATTTGGACAGTGTCACCGTATGGACGTCTCCGGTATGGCGTGTTCATGTCTTGAGCAGGTCGTTTATGCCCGCTTGTTGTCACATTTAGTTTTTACTGCTACCAGCTGTATTCAGGGCCGAGCCAAAAAGTCGTCAGCGCTCATACAAAAGGCAACTACTCTGCTCTTAAATCACATGAGCCCTGTGTTATGACTTTGCTGGTTAGTTTTAGCATTTTGCTGATCACTTCTACAGCACTTGGGTTTAGCTCCCAGCTGAGCTGCATTGTTCAACTGTTGCTCACCCTCCAATGAGTGTGGACGATTCCTGCCTCAAGACAGAAGGTGACTAAGCGTTTGCAGTTAAAGCCCCTCAGCTGTGGCACTTCCTGAGCGAAGAGATGAGGGTTACACATTCAGAGACATCTTTTTTGCTGAATCTAAACATTAATTATGTTATGCAGTATTTTATGATTTTTCTATTTGTGTTCTTGGCTACATCCTGTTCCGTTTCCTCTTTTCTTCATAATCACTTTGCAATTCTGGTTTGGAAAAGTACTGTATAAATGAGGTTTAAAGTCTGTGCTCTGTTACATTATGCATTTATATCTATTCATAATTTGTGCGAATTTGAATCTTTGCGTGAATGAATGCAGAAAAGTATTATTGGATATTTTCTCTCAGTTTGTGGCTCACACAGCACAGAGTTGTTGATGTGTTCAGTGGAAATAAACAAAGGCAGGGTAGAGTAGTATGCATAGTCTTTGAAAGAAGGGCTTATAATGATGCATTTCACACTTTGTCCTCCCCTCTCTTCTCTGGTTTACACCCAAGGAGGCCTCTCTCCACCTCCTCTTTGAACTAATGAGCAACTATGCATGCGTTAACGCACACACGTTTCTGCTTGATTTCACATTTCAGCTGCCCTGTGTGTGTGTGTGTGTATTTACATACATGAAGCACCAAACGCTCACCTGATATCAATAATGAATCTGCTGAATCTAGGACATATGAGATTTGAATGCAAGGAGGACGCTGTTGCTTCAGGAGGCTACCTCGCAGTTTGTTTTAAGCAAAAGCATGCAAGGAACGCCAAAGGGGTGGAGACTAGTGAACTGGAAAATGCCACCTCTCAGTGCAGGCATCGGTCCGTGTGGTCACGATGATCCCAAAGCAGAGCGGTGCAGCTTCTGAATCATGAATGCACAAAAGCTCTTATTAGCATGTACCATAGAATGCATGGTAGCTGTCTCCTCCAAGGTGAGCGAATGTCATTATCTACACGTCAACATGATGCAAGTTTAATCATAGATTTCAAGAGTGTGATTGTGCGTCAGAAACCCGGCCAGAGCTTCGTGCTACACGTAGCTCCACCCTCGTTACACTGCCCGCCACACCCGTCATTTGGATACCTGCTGCTCATCTCCTCATCAGCGCCACTGCATTTATATTCTGCTCAGTCGTCTGCTCTCTGCCAGGTTGTCAGTGACCTGTTCCTACTCTCCAGTACTCGTATTCGGATTTTGCTTTGTGTACCTGCCTGTTTTCTGGATTTCACCTGTCTGCCCGTACTTGCTTGGATGTGTCTGCCTGATTACCTGGTTTATGAACTCTGCCTGTCTCCTGGAACTCATCTACTGCCTGCCCTATTTTGATTTGTCTGCTGGAACATTAAAGTTACATTTCCTGTCATGCTTTTGGGTTCTCCCTGTCCGTGCCCTGACCTTGTGATTGATCCCCCTATGAAAGGGTTCTATAATACTTCATAATGAGTAAAATATTTTTGGGGGCAATGTGTGTTACTTTGGCTTCCTGTTAACATGAATATTCAAATTGTAAAGATGTTGGAGGTAGTGTGTGACCAAAGGAACAGTCCATTGGATTTTATTGCTGACCCAGGTCACGTTCTAGATGCAGAATATTTTTACATTATGGGATAGGGCTGAGTCTTTGTCTTCTAACTTCATGGAATCCAATGTCTACCAAGCTTTGACAAAAATGACATTACAGTAAGATCTTCCACTCAAAGTGTGAGTAGTAAGATGTGTTATTGCTATGTAATAAATAAATAATGCTACTGTTGGGAGACGATTGCTGCAGGTCATATGACTGCCTGATGGACACAGCGAACACCCTGAAATCAGACACAGGTTTCCTAATTATCAGATTTAATTAAGCTGTGTTTGTTGCCAGAGTCTTGTTTTGCCTTGACTGAGTTCCTTTCTTTGCTCATGGGTATGTTGAAAATTAAAACACTACACGCTGACAGAAAAGGAAATAATGAATTATGGAAATTCATTGTTTCTGCTGCTGTGCTCACATCCATCGAGTCAATCCACTAAATTCTGCAAACAGCCACAGATTTGTAGCAAAGATCAAATTGTAACTCAAACTGCGCTGATCCAGATAATTGTCAAATCTGTTGCATCTCCAGAACTTAGTGATCTAGATCCTGATGAAGAATATTGTTAGAACCCTCTTACATCTATGGGCACACAAGGGCTTGTTAAAAAACGGACACATTTAGTTGGCCTGTCATTTAGAAATAAATTGTTGGGATAAGGGGAAAATATTTACTGTTCCTTTTAGTGCCATTAGCTTGTGAGATGACATTGCTAACAAGACCCATCTTCTATATTGTGCAACAGTGTGAAGATTTCTCCACTATTGAAGAGCCTCTAGTCTAGACAATATCAGACACCTTCATCCATGAACAATAACTATCAGCCACTCCACCAATGGAAATTGCCTCATTATGCTCTGTCATTCGCTGAACTACATACAGAGACTTTCATTCATGTAGTTAATGCAAAGCTGTTGGATATGTTCGGGCAAAGTCATCACATAGATATGATGCTGTCATGATGGATGTGTGTCGCTGGTTGCTGATTGTGTTCCCCGTACAATGCGTTTGGATCTTTGTCTACGCATGCAGCCTGAATGGCAGCCATTAGCATTTACCAGACTGATGTGCAGGCATAAAGAGAGACAGAAAGACCAGCGGGCGCAGGTAAGCCTTTTCATGTAAACAAGAGGAATTGCTAGCATCTCTCCATTGATTCGGCCCATTCATTAAAATGTAGGCATTAATATGTGTGGATGCCTCAGCCACCACACGACCACCCGGCTTCTCTGCATCCCTCTTAAAACAAATGAAACGTCTTTACCTGTACGGTCTCAACAAATGCTCTGTCCATGCGCCACATGGTTCCTCGACAATTATCTTTATACACAATTTATTTGTAGCAGGCCTGGGCAAGCTTCAGAACCTCCTGCTTAGTGGTGAAACTAACAGTCGCTGTGGAGCAGTTTATGAAACTCAATTTGAGGTAAATAGGTTTTAGAGGGGCAGTATGCGTGCATCAGAGTGTGAAACATTGCATTTCCTTTTGCCACAGGATGGCACTATGACCAGTAGTGACTTTATCTATATAGATATCTTCAGGCAAGGACTATTAAACTTTAAAATTTGAGTGAGAATTAACCCGGGGACAGTTGCATTAGCATTCACTGACTGCTACTGCTTCACCAGAGTATGGAAACACAACATTCGCATTAAGCTTCATCCATCCGACACGACTTATTAACGCATAATATGTGGAAAATATTGGCAAATCATTGAAATGTTCCACACTGCCACGCCTGAATAGCATTAAAATCCAATCGGCTTTCCCATCTCTAGGTTCACACTCTCCACAAAATGCAAGAGAAATCCATTGAAAGCTTTTTGAGTTATACAGCTCAGAAATCACACACACTCATCATGGACACAAACACACACTCCAACCCCAACAAGGTAACAATCATAAAATAGCAGATACCAATAGAACGTTGAACCGGCAGATCTATAGAACTCCCAACGTAACTTAGCTCTCTGCATGCAAACTAGTGTTTTGACTGGACTCCAGTTCTCACCTGCTCGCTTTAAATGTCCTTCTGCTGCAGTCAGGAAAATGAAGCAGATCAGCCCCATGATGTGAAGCCAACCAAACAGAAGATTGACCAAACCTTAAATTATAAGCAGGAAGTGCCGACAAATTATAGTTCCACAGCACAGTCTGAACCAAAACAAAATAATTACGATTTTTTTTAAACGCAGACATGTAGAAATAAAACGTGCAAGTAAATATTTGTTTATGATATCTGTCAGCTTGAGGCTGGCCTGTGCTTCTCCATGCACTGACTTCTCCTGTCTTCCAGATCCTTCTCCTGCAATCAGCTCATTCCGGTCACCTGTGCTCCTAGTCTCACCTGCAGCTAATCACTCATCAGCCCGGACTCTACATACACTCAGCCCAGTCACCACACCCCTTGCCAGATTGTCGTGATTCATCCCATCATTCCCAAAACTGTATCCTGATCCTGACTCCAGCGTACCTGCCCTGTCTGTTCTTGATGTCGCCTGTTTGCCTGCCTGTCTTGGTTACCCGGTTTTTGACCCTTGCTTGATTTCTGGAATGCTCTCTTTGTCTGCCGCTCTTCTGATTGGTCTGCTGGTCTGGACTGACTACCCGTTTTTTGACAATAAAGCTCAGTTTCTGGATTTTCCCTCTGTTGTCGTGCATTTGGCTTCTCACCTGCTTTTGTCCGTGACAATATAAAATAAGGCAGTTAAATGAAGTAAGAACTGCCTGATCTCCTTCATCGTCCCTCTGAATCTGTCACAACATGGTAGGAAGAAAGGAAGCTTAGATCTTTTTAAGGCGACTTCATAAAGAAAGACTTGAAATAATTATCAGGAAGAGACAATATTTTAGAAGTTTATTGTTCATCTTGGTTATAGAGCTGCAGAGATTATTCATGACTACTTTAGGCAAGTCTAACTCAAGAACCAGCAAAATACTTGACTCAAAATGTACTTTCATAAAAAAAAAAGTTGCTGCAGTGCAAGTGGCACTGGGAAATGCGGAAAAGTGAAACCAATGAGGACATGACAAAATGAAGTGTGCTGCTGTCCCACTACAACCAGTCTATGCAGTCTGTGTGTCCCAATATGACATGGACTGGTCTTAGTGGGGCAGATATTTAAAATATTGTTGGCTAAAGGTTTTTTTTTTTTTTCTGTAAAAACTTGGAAGCAGTGTATTGCAATAAACTACCTCTGGGTTGTTCATCGAGCATTTTAGCATGTTGCATTTTGCCAAACCAAGCATTACCTTTTGTCAAATAACATCAAGGCTTTGTCTAATTTGTGTACTTAGCATGTTCACCAGGCGGTAAATTAATTGTACGTGGCAGGTGCATGCTGTTTTTCTTGAACGATGCAAGGTTTCAAAATGCTAACATTGAATGTTGTGCTTCCTACTCTTTCATTCGGTAAAGCAACAGGATGCATTAGACTGGATGCAGCTGCAAACGTTCCCAGATAGAGCATTTGTTTTGAATAGTCAAGGTTAAAGTGAAATAACTGATTTGAGGGAAACATTTATAAAGGTAATATGTGTGAGATAAAAGACAAGAGTGGTTATGATGCTGCTCCAATACAAAACCAAAACGCCTTTCATTCACCAGAATAGTCAGGCAACCTTATGAGGCAATATTGCCTGCAGTGGAGCGGAGGAATGGCAAATGACACAAAATCTATTACATCGGCCATGAAAAAACAAACATTCCTTGGCAGAAGTGTTGCTGGTCTCAGCTGTTGGCAGGAGTATTCATGTGTTAGTTTGCTTTTCAGTCAGAGAATAATGGTTGCAATCAATGGTTTTACCTGTCGAGTCAGGAGAGACAAATATGATGAGAAACAGCTCGAGTAAATTAGTTTTATGATATCGTTGCTGTTTCTTTAGCTTTCAGCCTTAAGTACCTTTCTGACATTTATTCAGGCGAAATGAAATCATTGATCCATACTGGAACCTGGGATCTATTCAGATCATTACTCAACTTGACGAATAAACTTACTGTAGCCCAAGTTATGTCCTGTGAGATAAAGTTAATAATAACGGGTAACTATAACAATACACAAACAGCTAATACGCTATGAATGGATAGTCTTTTTGAACATTTGCAGTTATTTTACCAAAACAAAGTTTCTCTTTCTATCCAAAGAAATTGATTACATAATGCCAGCTATATTATTCCATGACATACACAACCTCCACGTAAGAAGAAATTGTCCAATAATGGACCAAATACAAAACAAACTCTAAGCTCTTTAGAATTCATGTTGCATTCACAAGTTATCCAGGGGCTGAACCATTAATCCTCCCATGAGTGGATGACCTGCTTTGCCTCCGCTTTGACCCGTAACACTCACACATTTTCATTTTGGTCTTAATTTGTTCTTTATTTTGAAAAAATGTGGTCTTAATGCATACCAAAAAGCTTTTATATAGGAAATTAATATTCATTCATTCACATGCAGATATTGCATTCAGAAGGCAACATTGCATGATATGGATTTGAATATTCCAAAGTATAATATTACAGATTATTACATATAGTGGCATCGCATTTAGCTCCATGGAGTAATATTGGCATTTATTACATTTCGTCAGACAGATTTTAAGCCCTGATCCTCAGAAAAATGAACCCATTCAGTCTGTAATTTGCTATATTGCTTGGGCATTAATAACCACTGTGTGCGTGAACATGTCTATAAACACCTTGTGAGAGCAGAGGAAGTCAAGTCATTATTTAAAACCAACCGATAGCAGGAGCTGAAAGACTAGAGAGCTTATCGGAGTCTTTGGAGAGAGAAACAGGAAATTGAGTTTGTCCAGTCTAATGACGGGCAGACTCATGCAACTTGATAGACGTGCCTTCTCCATCCTATTAGCAGACTTATGTTATTCATGAGGGCAAATTTAACGTGAACTATGCCTCGCTAATATTCTCAGCGGCCACTTCTCGCTCTGTCAGGGGACCTGAGCCGTTGGGTCTTAATCATATATTTACCTATTTCCCTTTAAACACACCCAACCAAAAAGGGGGAACGTGGTGTCGATGAAGTCAAGGGGTCAAATGTGACTTCTGCCTGTGAGGAGGTGCCAATAGCATCTGTCATCCATAACCATTTGGGAAGACAAAGGAGCCGATGGGGAGCGACTGGAAGGGGATGAGATGGATAAAGCATAACCCAGACTCCAGACATAAATTGCTGCATCTCATCCTTTTCAGAAACATATTAGCTCTCTTTCAAAGCCTTTTCCTCTATTATCCCAAATTCCAGCAGACATTATTGGGATATATAAACTCTGTTGTGTCCAAAGCTATTTATATGATACAATTTGAGTTGAATGGCCCATTGTGTGAGCCACAGTGCAGTTATAAATGCATTTATTTCTTACATTGTCATTTCAGGACAGATTGCATATCATTCTTCTGTGCTGAAAAACCGGTCTCCCCATTCAAACCTCTGTAAACAAGCTTCATTTAGCCTTTTGTTTACGTCAAACAGACATGATCTGTCTAATCCAATGCTGACACGCGTTAATGCTGAAGTGTGTGTCTAAGTGTATTCATGGAGAGCTTATAATACATGCAGCCAATCACATATACTGATTCTGTGACATGATTGTGTCAATGCAAGCATCAATCAATGTGTGCATCAGGATATAAATGAGATTTTTGAGTGTCTAAATATATTGGGTGGCGGTATCAGTCAGCTGACAGGCGGGAATGTTTCCATTTAAAATGCAGCTTGAAGAGACAGCACACATCTCTGTGTGTCTGAAAGCAAGGGAAATGGAAATGCTTCTCCCTCATTTCTCAATCTGCATGCAGAGTGGAGCATCTCACATACTTTGCGCATGGAACCAGGATTCACATCATGAATTCACATCATCTACAAACACCGTGGCGATGAGGATTTTGTTCATAGGAGGGGAACGTAGGAATATATAAACTCAGCATGGCACAGAACTGATGGGGAGAAACACGACAGAAGAGTGGAATCCAAATCCGTATTTTAATTTAAAAAGCAGCGATCACAAAACCACGCAATCAATCCAAACAGGCAGACAAAAATGAGAAGGATCAGACAAACGGGCCGAATCCAGAAATCAGGCAGAACCTGTACAGGGTAGTGAGAACAGACACAGAAATGCTGGAAAGTAGGTTTAAGACTAGCAATCCAGCAGGGAACCGAGGGCTGAGCAGAGTATATGAGAGACTGATTGGGAGATGGTTAGCCGGTGGCTGAGGAAAGACAGGTGGAGTGGATGAACGTGATTGAGTACAGGAAGGTGGAGAATGCTCTGAAAGAAGAAAAAAAAATGTTTTTGCCAATTTCTAAAGGGTAGAACTAAGGAGAGATAACGTTGTTATAGCAACCAGGTATAAACGAGCTCTCTGCTCTGCATGCAGTATTCAAGTTTTAAATGTGTACCTTCTGAACTGCAACATTTCCATTTGAAGCATTGTAGTTAAAAAGCTTCAGGTGTTAAATATCTCTGAGAGGGAAAAGAAAAAATCATGTAATAGAGGACGGCATCACCCACAGTTGACTTATACGTCAACTTTTCTGGAAGCTTTCACGGCTAGAGATTGCACAAACCTGCATGTGTACTGCTACTGCAATTGGACTGGTTTGCAGATGCATGTATTGGTGCTATTTCCACCATTACTAATGTTCAACTCTGCAAATAGATATTTGGTAAAACCGTTAAAAGCAATTTTAAATGAACAGTTTATGAGCAAGATGGAAATCACCTGTTGTTTTTCCCTGACATGCTGAGGAGCGGCGGTGCATCCTCGTGGCCAACGTGTTTAGCAGATCACTGATTCAAATGGTTTCACTATCCAAGCAGCTTCTTCAGTGCTTTCTCATTCCCCTGCTTTTCCAATGAGCCTCACCTGCTCTGGTGATTTTCCTGTTCGAGATCTCGTACCTACCTCGCATACTTTCTACAGACATGCATGAATTAAAGTGTTAATGGAAATATTTTAAGGCTTCCAAAAATGTAATTACTAGATTGAGAAAAAGATCGCTTTAATGGAATGTCTCACATGGATCCTTGCTGGGGCAGATGAAATGAAATAGGCGTCATTGCATTTCAGAGTTAATGTAAAAACGGTTGTTTCTACTTTAAAGGCCAATGTCGTAATGAAAGGTGAGCACATATCAAATAGCAAGAGCTTTTACTTTCACTCATTTACCAAACCAGTATGTTCTGTGCTTTATACAGTATATCATTATGAAAAAGAACAAAGGTCTGTTGTGGCCACAGCATACAGTATTCCCTTGCATCCCCCACAAAAATTAATGAACTCTTATGCAACGTTTTAAACCTGGAAGAATCGCTACACTTAGCGGACACATTTCTGTTTTAGAACAATGCATGCATTCTCATTATTGCCCAGTGGCAGAGCTTCATAGGATTATGAAGCTCTGCACTGCACCTCCATGCTCCAGCAACGAGGTGCAGAGTATTAAGGTCAGTGAAGTCAGATGCTGAATGTCACATCTAAGCCACAGTTTGGCAGGAAAATATATGAGATAAATGCACCTGTCTTTTGGGAGGAGAGTAATTCTGCAGGTCCTGAATTTCCAACATAAAAGACAGAGGATTACAAGCTGAGTTGAAAGGCACCAGAGTCATATCGATTAGAGGCAGTTAATCAAGCCTGCAATATGCTGTGAATAATACATTTGGTTAGAGACAGCCGGGGATTTTCGGATGGAACTTTCATAATGGGCTGTGAGTTGTGCTTATTTTCTATGAGGTTGCGGATGAGTTGCAACTCCTGTCTGAGGGATAAAGGGAATCATGTAATCAGAAAGCGCTTTATTTCAAGTTTAAATAAGCAATCCATGCCTCATTAAATAGCAGAGAAAGACAGATCATAGCCTCTGCTCCCTGTAAAACTGTGACAATTGAATCGGGGAAGGGATTAGACTCCTAATGACACTTAAATCTCCCTATGTTGGCTAGAATATTGGACGAGGTAACTTCTGAAATGGCAGCATTTGTGTTGAATCAGACAAAAGCATCACAACAGGGATCCAATGCACCTCGATGAAATGGCTGGTAGCTTGCAAGAGCAGGTGTTATTGTGCACCCGCTTCTTGTGGGCTCAGTGGATTTGGTCAATAAACGGTGAAAGATGAGGTACATATGAGCAGCAGGTGGTGTGATGCGAGTCTAAACAATCAGAAGGCAATATAAAAACAACCACAACTCACAAAATGGATCCTGGCTGAGAAACACATGCCCCTATTTGGCATAAAATAAGAGTACAAATTTCGTTGCAAAGTCATGACTCAATTGCTTGTGGATTTTCTTCATTGATCTTTTTTCCCCTCACCTGTATTGGATGGCATCAGTGCCTTCTGCATTATTAATGTTCAAACACACAGGAAGGGACAGGAAGGCAATCTGAATCTGTCAGTCACTTGGTCGGTGCAGCACTTCGGTCCAGACTGAAATACAACGTGAAGGTTGTTTGTCATAGAACATTTCCTTCAGACATTCCGAGTAGCACGGGTGTCATTTATAATTCGGAGTGACGCAATTGGATCTTTATGGATTTTGCCGCAGACACTCCGAATGGTAAATTCGAACGACTCCATGTGATCCCTGAATTGATTTTTGCGGTTCCGGGTTATTTAACTAATACTAATACTCTCCTCATCCACATAAGACGTACTTCGACTATCGTGCAACAAAGTAAATGTTAGCATGTGAAGCGTTGGTGAAACAGCAGCACGTTAGCGTTGCTGAATTCACTTCATTCGTTCCTCTCTCTCTCTCTCTCTCTCTCCAGGCTGTGGGCTGGAGTTCCTGCTGGTTCTCTGTGGGCTCGAGTTTTCCTGGTCCTGCCCCCGTCACTGCATCTGCTACACTGCACCCAGCACCGTCTCTTGCCAGGCCCACAACTTCCTGACGGTCCCAGAAGGCATTCCTCCCGACAGCGAGCGCATCTTCCTACAGAACAATAAGATCCATCGCTTGCTTCGGGGCCACTTCAGCTCTGACACGGTCACTCTCTGGATCTACTCCAATAACATCACATACATCGAACCCTCCACCTTCCGCGGCTTCACGCTGCTTGAGGAGCTGGATCTGGGAGACAACCGCCACCTGCGCTCCCTAGCTGAAGACACCTTTCACGGGCTGAGTCGGCTGAATGCATTGCATCTGTACCGCTGTGGGCTCAGTTCACTTCCTAACAACATCTTCCAAGGCCTCAGAAACCTGCAGTATCTCTACTTGCAGGTACACGAGTCAATTGTATTACAGCTCATTAGGGCGGACGCTTTTCCAAATAACAAATTGATCCAGCATGTTTATTTTGATTAATTTAGATGTTGCAGAATTAATTTATGTTCATTCATGTGCGTCTCCTCGTCTCGACTGAGTGAAAGGCTAGAAGCAGCACGAGCAAACTGCCTCCCCTTTATGCACCTAATTCCTGTTAACACAAAACATTGTAAACACGCATTTTTCTGCAGATGGTTTAGTGTCATGTTTATGTCTTTACTATTACCGGTACTTTATTAAGGTTACAGTAATCCAGGGCAGCAATGTTGGACTTACAAGTCTCGTTTTTATGTGCTCTCTGTATCTCTGCAGGATAATCATCTGAAGTTCCTGCCCGATGACACATTTATGGACCTTCACAACCTAAGCCATCTGTTCCTGCATGGAAACCGTCTGTGGAGCATTAACCAGAACACTTTCAGAGGTCTTCGAGCTTTGGACCGACTGCTTCTTCACCAAAACCAGATAGAGTGGGTTGATCGCCTGGCCTTCCACGACCTGAAACGCCTCACCACCCTGTACCTGTTCAACAACTCCCTGATACAGCTGTCCGGACAGTGCCTGGACACCCTGCCGGCTTTGGAATACCTGCGCCTCAATGACAACCCCTGGTCATGTGACTGCAAGGCCCTGTCGCTATGGGAGTGGTTGAAACGTTTCCGAGGTTCGACGTCTTCAGTGGGTTGCCACACTCCTGCCGATATGGTTGGGAAAGACCTCAAGGAATTGGCTGAGGAAGACTTCTCCAACTGTTCACCCAGCCTAGCTTCAGAGTCCAGAGCCCAGACTAACAATTTATCTGGCACGATGAACCCGTCACTGAATCGCGGTGTCGCAGTGGGCTCTGGAGGGCAGAGCCACGTCGTGCACTCCTCCAGGCCGGGCCGTTCCCGGAACTGCACAAAGCCTCGAAACAGGGCCAGCAAGGGGAAGGGCGACAATGAGGTTCATCACTCCAAAGAGGTTATGGCAGACAAAGAGGATTCCTCCCCGGATAGGGGAAAACATGACCACACATCTCCAGATGGCACCGTCACAAGGAGAAAACAAAAGTGCACGCCGCGGACCATTGTTCGCCCCCCAAGTGGGGTTCAGCAAGCCAACAATAGGGCATCCTTCTCCAAGTCCTTACTACACGTCTATGCCCTCTCTGTGGCCTTGATAATGACAAATATTGACAACATTTTCCGTTGACCTTCAGAGGATTTGGCAACTGCTAATCACAAAATAAAAAATAAAACACACACACACACACAGCCCCCGGACCCTTTCTTGCCCCTGCAATTAAAAGGCCTGTGTGTCGTCTATGTATGTATGTGTGAGTGTGATTATATGTGTCAGTGTTGTGCAGAGAGCTTTAATGTTCAGACTGAAACAGGCATCCAACATCAAACATCTCCAACAGGCAGACTCGCAGCACAGGAATCAGAGAACGTTGAAAGGTTAATGCAGACCAAGCTTTCACTGCCGTTATGATTTCATCTCCATGTGTCATAGTATAGTTTCTAAGCTTCAGTTCTTCCACTCAGCTTGAACTCGTGCAACCAAAATGTGGTGAAATTGAGACAAAGAGGACGAGACGACAGCGTAAACAAACTGTTGCGCTCCGAGTCAAAGAAATTTCAGTTCACAAGCTAATACCAGTAATACCTATTATTGTTCATCCTTTTCACTAAATGTATTCTCATGTTGCATCCAGATCTTAACAAGTTGGTGTGTTTTTCCATAAAGGAAGGAAAAGTTAACCAATTTCTGACAGAAGAATGTGCCATTCGTTGGCGTCCTATAACAAACGCAGGGGAGCCAGTTAGCTCCTCTGCTACGCGCCTCAACGCACCATCGTTATTTGATTTTCTGCTCACAAGCTGACATTTATCTTCATTTACTCCATGTCTCCTTCTGTGCAACCGAATATTAAGCTGCTAATTTTCTCGATATAACGAGGACTGCATTGCGCTATTTTCATTTGCTTGGAAAAAACACCATGCGTCTCTGGAAGCTGTGAATAACAGCAGGTCTGTCTATATCGTGTGTCGGCTGTTGTTCATTTGATTTTCCGAAGACACGAAACGGACCCGTTGCAGAGCCCACGGGAGCCTCACAGACCGGGGGTCAAAAAAAGGGGGGGGGGGGCTTTCTAATTTTCCCAGTGTGGTTTCACTGAAATTGGTCTCCCCGGCGAGAAGGCACGCCAGCCTCACTGCGAACGTGAGGAACACGGTTTTTTTAATGACTTGACTTCAAAAGAACATGAGAAAAAGACTTTGAGAAATGGGCGTGTACCTGAGATGACTCCTGTGATCAGTGAACGGTGATGAAAGGCGTTCTGAATGGAGTTTGGTACGACGGGCATCAGACAGAATTGCTCCTCTTGATTGACTGATTGCAATTGTTCATCGACTCGAGGACCTGAGATCGAGACAATCGCTTCCGAAGTAACAAGAGGATGAAGAACAATGCCGATTGACAGATGGACAATTACAGGACAGCATTTACACCACCATTAAATCTATCAATAAGACGGTGTTCGTATCAATGATGTGACCTGTAACAGTGGAGACAAAGACTTCTTGCAGTGCTGATATTAATAATTTCCTGTATTACTATGAGAAAAAACAATATCACTGACATTAATGATGATGATGACAGGGTTTTATGCTCCCCCCTGTTTTGACAGGGTTTTATGCTCCCCCCATTTTGATTTCTGTTCATTTGTTTTACATTCACGTCATATTTTCCAACCCTTTTACTGTGTTTGTCCATGCACAAATCCTCACCTCCCTGTCACTTGTTATACTGTATGCCTGCTCATCTTCTTTCTTTGACATAATTCAGTCTTCTGTAAGTTATCATCAGAAAACAAGAGTAAAAAAGTGTTTTTAAAGATATTAAAATCTATATCTTCTTATGTCTACTATTGCCATCTGAGTCGGTTTATTTTTAGGCGTGAAGTGTCTACGACCACATTTTCTAACCTTTTCTTGTTTTAATACCTTTAAACTACAAATCAACTCTGTCAGCAGTTTTCCAAGCTGTTTCCAGATCAGTCCTTGCTCTAGTTTTTTGTCATTTGTCTCTCCTGATCAGACCATGCTGGCTAAACTATAGGCATCCTCCAAACAGGCCAGATAAATATTACTGAACTCTAGGAGGAATAAATATAACAGAATAAGTTCATGACATATAGGAAACAAGAAAATTCAAAGATGGCATAAGGCTTTCTGTGTGATGTATTGCAGTTCAGTAAATCACTGAAAATCACTAAGGATATTAATGCATGTGTCAGATGGAATCTGTAGATTTTTCCAGGCTATTATTGTTATTAATAGGCCTTTAGAACGTGAATTCTATTTCCTTAGCTATACGTTTCCTCGCCGTGATAGAAATTGATCCACAGGTTAGCGTTCCATTGAACTTTTTTCAAATTCTGTTAAATGATAAATGAGGACAGAAGAAGTAGTTATATGCCTGGCTGAGAGTGCTGTGTAATTATATTTAAACTGATTGCAGGTCTGGGATCTGGTGTTTGATGCTCATCTAATCACGAGCAGCAGCTTTTTTCCCCCGTCCCACCTCAGTTAAAGGAACAACTCATAATCTAGTTGACTGATTCTCATTTTCTGCTTTCCTAGTCGTAATGCACTGAAATCATTATGTTTGCTGCGGGATTAAATGTCCACAAACCGAAACAATGCAATTAATGGAATAATTCTACATCCAATTTGGATGGCCACTTTACCAATGCTGTGTCATTTTGGGGTTTTGATAATGATGCTAAGAGTAAATTATTTTTTCCCCAACATTATCTGCAATTTTAGGTACAAGGCAGAATTACACACAAACACACGAGAGAGAGCGAGAGAGAGAGAAGCAGCTTTCATCCTAAAACAATACAATGCTGTGGAAATAATGCTCTCTATCTCTGCTCACTTCTTTACTTTTAATTGATCCACTGTCACATTGAGTGTTTTTTAATTAAAACCAAGCAATTAGAAAATTGAAAAGGAGATAGAAAATGTGGGTGACCAGGAGAGTGGAGAAAACCACAGTGGGGACATAATTAAAAACAGGCATGGCACAAAATCCAGAGTCCTTGCACCTGTTCCAATTCCTCCTCCCACTCTCACCCACTCAGTCACAAAGCAGAGATCACCTCTTTCTCCACAAACCCTTTCTTATTCCAGCTCCTTCATATTTTGTCTATTTATTTAGCTCAAAATCCCCCCCAGAGCAGTGCTGTGCCCCAATTCTGCAAAGCAGCCAGCCTGCACAGTGAACAGAGAGGCATCGAGCAGCCCAAGGCCACACCAGCACCTGCTTGGATTACCAACTCGCTAATCCTCTCGTGTTTGACCTCGAGTCAGATGGAATATGCAGAAATATTACTGAAAGTCAGCTTGGCATGTTTCTCCATAACAATACATCTGGGTTAAACCATCTTTTCTTCCCAGGCTGAAGGAGGGAGGGTTGGTGCAGTTCTGCTTTTCCTGAGTCAAGGCTTTGTGTTGCTGATTTTACAGTGAGAAATGCTGACTGTTGTGTGGTCTGCAGTGGCCATGGACCGAGTGGAACGACTAAGAGTGGAAATATGTAGTTTATTCTAATTTTACTCAAAGTAATAGTTTGTCCTTTTTCTAAAATGGTCTTATCCAACAAAAGAATGTCCTCCGGTGTTTACATGGACTTTACCTTTAGTGTTTTAATGATCAACCAGAGACAACAGGACTTGCTCATTACTAAACAACTACTTAGTGATTTGTTAATGTTTCTCTCGATTCGCTTTTTGCTCGTAAGGATTTTGTGTCTCTGCTCTTTTTCCTTCTAATCAATGCCAACAATTAGCAAAAGCAATGAACCGGGGAGGCCTGAGGAGCAGCGCTGTCGTCCGGTGCATGTGAAGCAGCCGTGGAGGGGTGAGGCTCATGACTAACACATCACCCTGTGGCTGTGAACCCATAAATTATTTTTGAATGAGTAGCATATTTAATGTTAAAATTAATCATTTTAATCTTTAATAATTCAGTGTTTGCATCATCTAAGTAGACACTGACATAGAATTCCTGCAATGCTTTGTCTATGACATGTTATAGGACGTCATAATTGAAATCCAAAACCCTGGAACTCTGGGGAGTTGGAGGGTAACAACGTAAAGCGCCTTCCTTGAGCGCTGAGCAAGAGATGGAAAACTAAAGAGTTTTTTTCATGGCACATTTAAGGAGTCCATGTCCGCTATCTCCAGATATTTAACTTGAATAAAAGTCTGTTCTGATCCCCTGACAAAGTGGCTCTCTTGCCGCCGGCACAAAGATGATAAAATATGCTGATGATGTAGTGATTTTGTCACTCACCTTGAGGCGAGTCAGTGACAGAACCTTCCACACCTTCTTAATCCGCTCTTCCGCTGGAAAAACAACAGACTTACCAGAGCGGTCGAGATGCTCCCTTGTGTTTCAGCATGGTGCTGTTTGAAGTGCAATAAAGGATGCCCATCTCAGCTGATGGGCCTGATCAATGGGCCAGCAGTGTCTGATTATCATGTCATAATCCCAAATTGGCACACACTCCCAAGCCGACACTTTGAAGCTGCATGTTCATTATGCTCTGACAATAAATAGAGTTTAATAATCAAGCAGGGTTCTATTCCTCTATCTGGCTGATTGCAGCACAATACAGATTCAACGCTAATGAATACAGCAGAGATAACATCCTCCTACATCAGTTAAGGCTTCAAAGCATGACAGGAAGTGGGGAAATGAAGGGATTACTGCGTCTGACTGTAATCCAAGAATGCCACCATTCCTAGAATACACTGAAATGTTGCCAGTCCACCAGAAGGAGACTGTGCGTCCTTTTACATACACACGCTCCCACTCAGTGGGAAGCTGCAGGACATCCAAGGTTGAGTTCAAACTTGCTTTACTCCCTCGCTCTGTGCTCCTGCCCCACGGCACTGGCATCACACATACACCCACACTGACATGCAAGCGCAACATGTTACAACAACACACATAACACACGCACCTAGGAACACATCATTTTATATGTGGTTCTCACCTCCTCCTATTTACACACACACACACACCAGCACACACGGGTATATCAGTGTGTTTGTATGGCTTCCAAGTATGATTGTACCGCCCAAGCAGGCAGCCGACTCCAGCTGTATTCTCAGAAATCAAACAAACGCGCTAATGAAGTCAGAGACTGTAGCTACATGCCAAATGATGTATTTTATCTACCTTTCCCAGCATGTCTGCACTCACACACTTTGATGATGGATTGCTGCTAAATGAGAATCAAGTCGAACAGATCCAAAAGAAGCAACATGGCTGCTCATGCATGTTTTCCTTGTGGCAGACATCCAGAGTCACGTGATGCATCCACTTCTGCATGGGATGGTTGTGTTTGTAATTAATAAGAACAACGTCTTTAATATTTTATTTATGTTTTAGCCTACGACTCACTTCTGGTCACATTTAGAAGCAGCCAACACTGACTGCTGCTGCTGCAGAAAATGGGGTGTTGTCACTATTTGGTTGAGTAGCACTGCTTTTTTTTCCTACTTTCCTTTTCACTTCACTCTTAATGATTTCACTTCATTTAGGCCAGCGAGGGAAAAGGCAATATTTGTTTTATTATCAATACAGGGATTTGCTGAGAAAACAGAGTAAGCTGAATCAGCTTACGAGGCAACAAATGTCAAAAGTTAAGTTAACACAATGTCAAATCAAAGTGAAAATATTCCTTTGAGGTCAGATTCTTTTCATTAGCAGTGAGACGTGGCAGACTGGTTCAGGAAGGGAGATGGCAGGCTGAATGAAAACCAAACTAAACTACAACCATTGCTGCAAAAACAACAGAGAACGTGAAAAGCAAAGAGATGTGCCTGTGATCCACTGCGTTTTGCTTGCATCAACACGTTCGCTGCTCCCTGACAGTGCCGGGGAGCCGAGAGAAGGAACAGGGAAGGGATGTGATGCTAAAGGCAGGACAGGCACAACGCCGTTCACACTTTCTCAAGCTCCCCTGCTTCCTGCTTTAAGGGACAGCTCAGTATTGATTTTGTGACAAGTGAAGCAGGCCCTGCTTATATGTGTTAGGTGCATTTGCAGTCCTCTGAGCTAATTGCTCAAGGCCACAGCAGCTCAAGTCATGCTGCTGGTACCACTCCAACAGTTTACGCCTGACAATGGTGCATTTAAAAAAACAACAACTGATTCTCAGTCCCAGTAGGAGTAAAGGTGTGTGGTGCAGTAAGTCCCGACCAGTTCAGAGGTTCATTGTAAAGTCAAGAGTCAGAGAAAACATCCTGGTCGGGGTGAGAGGGCTGCTGTATGCGAGCCAGCCGAACGATTTGGCAGGCAATTTCTTTTTAAGCATTCTTCGACCAAGAGTTTATACAGAATGGATAAATGACCAACATTTAAAGATTAGGTGTCCTGATCTGCTGTGTGTGTGTGCGTGTGTGTGTGTGCATGCCCTCTAATATGGACTATTTACAACAGCTAACATCAGTATAAAAGAGGAATAGCAAAACCATGGTTGCATGAAAAAACATCCCATCGCTCACTTATTTTCATTGAAGATCGATGCTGTGCTGATCTCAACATACAATTCAATGGATGAATACAATCGAATTTATTCAGGCTGTTCTTTGTAATGTAACTTTGTTACGTTACGTCTTAAGAGCCAATTATTTCCCCTCTATGTACAGAAGTGGGTACATTGGGTCTGTCAGGGCCTGCGTACTTCCCTTCTGTCTCATTCACACATTGACATACATTCTGTCTGGCCTTGCTTGAATTCAAGCTACATGCCATGCTTGCCGTGATATTACTCTGTTTAATCAGTGCCTGTAAATGAACCAAAACCATGCCTGGCGCCTGAATGGGCTTTTACCGGCTTGGACAAAACACAATATTATAAAGAGTCCATTCTTAGCACACTCCAAGGATGCGTCTTTTATACGCTCAAATTGGGTTTTACATTTTCTTTTCATGATTATTTTACTGATTTCCACCTTCATCTTTTTCAGTAATATGAAATATGGCCTCAAAAACAGAACATGCTAAGAACATGTAGCTCTTAACAACAACAATGGTTCTGGCATGAAGAGTTCACCGCAGGCAGGTGGAAAAAAAAATGGTTTAAAACAAAAGATGGCTGTGCAAGTCTTGTGTGATAAATGGGCCGATGAATGAATAGATAAACAGAGCACACAAAAATGAAAAATGGATTTCGCCCCCCCCTCTCATTTTAATTTAAAAGCAAAGAATCGTCTGTCATCTTTAGTAATAAGGTTTCCAGAGCGTGCTATAAAAATGTAAAAATGTACCCAACGTTGTCCTTTTGCCGTCTCCCTCGGGCGCTGAGAATCAAGCACCCGCGTCACATCCCCACAGCACTGACAGGAAACGGTGAGGCAGCGTTGTGAGTGCCACTCCATCACAGGGGACTGCTGCTACTCATGGCAGCGCGCCGTTCTCTCCGCGTCGCTAAAAATAAGATGTTAAACCCATCGGGGGGGGGGGGGGGGGGGGGGGGGGACCTGCCTCCCATCTCACTTTGCTAAGTCGTCTCAACAGGGAAACTGAGATTCCATCTATCCCATCAGCTTCGGAGCAACTCCCTTCTATCCCATCAACACTTGGGAGGAGACTGTCAGAATGTGAAAAAGTCACGTCACGCATTAAAATTATTACCTCTGTAGAACTTTGCATCCGTTAAGGCGGCGTGCAACGGATACTACCTTTTTTCATGAAGATGGGCCCCTGATAATACATTTTTAAAAATCTAAATATTTCACGATGGCCCCAATTGGCAGGAAATTATGACACAAACTAAAAAGAACACAGAGTCTCATGAATACAGATGGTGAAGAAAACAATGGCTCCAAGCTCTCTTTCATTCTCAGGCCCATCTAAGGGCTCTGTGGTTGCAAAGAAACTTGATTTTGAACTTTTGCAGCCATACAGTATCAATAAGGGAGGCCTGAGCAGACTGGCGCTGTGGCTCAACACAATGATAGCCGCCGCAGTCTGTCTGCACCCCTCAGTCAACGCAGTGAAGATAGTGAACAAAAATGGAAACTACCTCTGCTTCTTGACATCATTCCTCTAATGTGTCCTCCATAGCCCCATTACAGTCTATTAAATTCAAGCTTGTCAGATCAAAAAGGCTCACAGTGCTTCGACTTCTCGCACACACACACACACACACACACACACACACACACACTCATCACAACCCCCCACGAGGAGCCTTTCATTTTCGGTGAGGAGAAGAAAGCTGACACTTTAAGAAAAGTGTCAGCTCTGCACATGAACACTGTCCGGTGTGCTCAAAGTACAAAATGCTATGTGAAAGCTTTTGATATGCTTTTAACATGATCTGGAACTCTGGAACTTTATTTTGCAGCTCACTCAGATGCACAAATATTCACAAGTGTGAAGAATGAAGAAAACATATTCCACGTTTTCATGGTTTTTATTGGGAGGTACAGCAACAGAAAAAACATCCTGTGCTGTGTATTTAATTGGCCTGAAGATATAGTGATGACGTGAAAAACAATCATCATCTAGAGATGAACCAATTAATCAACTAGAATAAAATGCCAAAGCTGGGAACATTTATAATAAACATGCTGTGTAAAATGACTGATCATTGACTGTGAATAATTTATTTTATGTCAACAGATTTGATGCTGTTGATGATTTTATATATATTTGTGTAGTACTGTACATCGCTCCTATGCTGCAAAACAAAGCCTCCCCCCGCCACACACACACACACACACCCCACCTGCCAATAAACACGACCCGGTGCCCCTGACTGATCAGAGTCTCTCTGCGTGAATTCCATCATAACCTTTTTAATGAAACAATGGCCACCTTATCTGGCGCAGGCGTTTTACAGAGCTTTTAATTAGTTACGTTGACCATGTGAAAGCATCAACCAAAATGGATGTGCTGTACTGTGGTGCTGTTTCGAGGAAGATGTCATGAAGCGTTTTAAAATAGGCCTATGCATTATTTAAACAGTGCTGATCTGTGTTTATAAAGAGGGTGTCTCTCTTTCAATTTGTTTTTCTCATCCTGGCCAATCAGCTATTGCCTGGAAGTCAGGATGGCCGGTGCTCATGCTGCTTAACCTAATCAATTCATTTCCACTAAGTCCGCCCCAAAAAGCCATTTGAAGTTATGATATTAGCTAACTCAATTAACAGCAATAAATGGAACTCTCACTGGCGTGTCATTCAGACGGTATGCTCTGCCCGTCGACCCTTGTTGTCTGCTGCTTCCTTGCATACAGCATTATGTCAGTGCACACGCTGTCAATTGAGAATCTTCCCTCAACAAGTAGATTTTTATTAACTTGAACGCCCCCATCTTGCTTTTTATTTTCCTTGGAAAATGTGATTGGAAACAATTGAATCACACCTACACATGCTGACATTTATTGTTACGAACGCATTAAAATGGTAAATACAGAGCATATTTGCCTTTCGCGCGCCGAGCACTGCAGCCTTCCAGCTGGAGGTTCAGAATCTCCTTTCATTTGTTTCCTGTATCCCAGCTGGCAGACGGTTGAAAAAGGCAGAAGATAAATAAAATTATGTCATTAAACAATTTTGATATTTGCAAAAAGGCTGTTTATCATATTCACCGCTTGCTGCTGTATTCCAGCGATAAACCATGTGGATTTTGGCCAGTGTGATGTATGAGCTAATGGAGGCTGTGAGTAGGCCTGTGTCTCTGGAATAATTGCTTTTTTTTTCCTGCATATGCATGAAGCTTCTGGACAGAAAAAAATGAGCTAATTTAACACACCGTTTCAAAAGATCTAGTCTGCACACAGCATCTGGTGGTTTTTGAGGAGAACCGGATTTAAAGACTTGGATTATCGAGCTGTAAAAGCAACATCCACGTTGTTTTAAGAAATAGCAGTATTTTCTCATTCTCACAATTACATTTTTAATAATATTGCAGGAACTACAGGATCGGGCATCCTGGATGCCCATGAATTACTTTCAAAGTAGCGTCCACTCAACAACGCAACACTAGAAGACAGGCTAGAATACAATTAAAATTAAAAAAAATTGGATGCGTTTCATGCACAGCATCAGAGTGATTAGAAGAATTTGTTGCTCTCTGATATAATCAGCTCTGCTTGACAGAACCTACAAACAAAACTAGTCACGCAACATTGTCAAATCCACAGCGCTCTGTCTCAGCGGCATCCTAGAGGATTGATGCCACTAAGGTTCAGACAGGATGACGGACATGTCAATATTTATAAGGCCATTCTCAAAGGCCTGATGGACTCACATTCATCCTGAAACAAACAACACTGGTCCAAAAGACAACTGTGACAGCTCTTTGCCACTGAAAGCTGAAACCACTGCGCTGGTGGAAACTGTGATTTGTCAGATTTTGTAGCGGCTTCTCTGAAAGGAGGCATTTGGGACTTTTTGACTTCCATTTATTCATTTGATTTACAGTCAGTTTACAGTTATTTACCGTTTATTCAAGCCAACTGTGCAATGTCGTGAAATTCAGCCTTGAAAAAAATATTTCCTCTTGTCGGTTTTGACACTACGATGAGGATGTTAACTAGAGGTCGTCCTTCATACCGCGGCCGTACTCGGACTTTATTGTATTGTATGTATTGTGTGTATTGTTTAATATTAGTCTTGACATTTGCATAAATATAATGTGAATAAAACATTCAAAGACCTCTCTAAAAGAGTTTTCACCATGTTCAACTGGTCATTTTAACAAATCGCATCCAGTTGTCATCGAGCAGTGAAGGTTGTAGTGACTTTATTTTGGAAAGCTGACAACCACGTCTGCCCCTATGAAATAAAGTGTGTGATTGGGATCCTGGTTTACTGGGTTTATCGCCAGACAGTGTGAACTGTTTTGTATTTCAACTGTTCCCTCCGAAACAGAATATGACACAAAGGAAGGCAAGTGTGTTGCATCTCTAAATCATCCTTGAGGCCAGACGATGCACTGTTGGAAATGAAACACGGTTTTTCCATTTACAAATAAAAACGTTGAATTCATGCATTATAAAACCTGCAGCTCCGTCTAATGCGCTCAGGGGCGTCGTTTAAGACCCGGAGCTTTGGGTGGTAAATGCTATTCATTTTATGAGAGCTTGTCTTGCCGATGTGTAAATTACATTCGTGAGACATTTTGATGATTTTACGACTGTTGAATGATTCGATAAACATATCACAGAAATATATTTCCATAAGTATATGGAAAACACAGCATAACTCACATGGACAAAGGTTTTCTGCTGTGATCCTGACAGTGCTTTTTATATATAACAATGGACAGGAATGTATTATTAATACAATTAATAATTTGTTTGTGCTATTAATAGTGTGGCTAGGCCAATACAACCAATCCAGCATATACAATACCAATACCCAAGAACAAACCAATATGGAGTCGTGTCCTCACTCATAAATGTTCTCCCTCTGTGATGCCCCCTGGCAACAAACCAACATTTTCTGTCCTCACACCGCTCATTTAGATATTTTGGAATAAAACACATGAGACATCACACGAGAAGTCTGTAACCAATGAAATATGGGGGTGAAGAGTGTTTGAAGTGGTGTTTGGAAGTGGTACAGTCCTTTCAGGAAGCAAAGCCGGACTGGACACAGTCTGAGATAAAAAATAAAAAATACTTTCTAACATGTTTAAATGTAAATAAACATGGACGTGTATTAAGTGAATAGCCATATTTAATTGAGTAACAATATATTTTTTTTCTATTTATCTACTACTAGTAAATGTGTGTTTTTTTTCTTTGTTGCATCAAACCAGATGAGTCTCGTCAGGCCAGATCTGGCGAGACTCATCTGGTCTGAGCCAATATCACAGTTTCTCCCTGTAAAATGATTAGCCTAAAAATTAAATATGGTTATTCACTTATTTATGAAGTTTTTTTATTGTGTGTCTTCACTAATGAAATGTTAGTAGAATTTTCTCCTGTGTCTGCCCATGGTGATGTAATCATTTCTCCTTGGCAGGAAAGTGAAAAACCATCCAGGCTTTCTGTTGTTCTTGTCTTGCTGATTGAAACAGCATGACTAATCCATTTGTTGTGTTAGATTAAGATGGTATAACTCATTCACAGAATTCTCTTTGCAGTTTTTTGTTGTTGTTGCTACAAGCATAATTAAGAAGACTGGCTGTGCACCTTTTTGAACAAAAACAGTTGCTTGTTTATTTCCATGGCTTATAGCGCGAGCATTGCTAACTTGTCTGACCCTAAGCCAAGGTCATGAAGGTCACTAAAGAATGGAAAATAAATCATATCTATGTACAGTACGAGCAACAGAGGAGTGTGCAGGAAAAATTAGACATCCAGAAGATAATGTTAATAAGTTGATATTCAAAAACAACAAAGTGAGAAAACTCAGAACACATAAGATGATAGAACATGAAGCTGCAGTGGGTCAGAATGGAGAAACACATCTGGAGAAAAGATTGGAAACCAGAACTGTGGGAACCTCTTCTATTTAAAACTGGCTCTTCAACGCCCTGATAAATAAATGATTTGCACACAACACGTCCGTCCACGGACGATTATTATGACACTCTTCAACTTCAAAGACAAAGTGCACGCATTGAACGCAGCCAGACTCAAAGGACTATACCGGGTTATGGTGTCAGTAAAGATTACCTTCATGTGGACATCTCTCCCGCGCACAAAGGTCGCAGCCACACTGAAAAAAAGTCTGTTGAATTGACAGGATTTTATTCTGTCTAACAGTTGCTCAAAATAGTTCTAAATTCTACTGAGTGCTTATTTATGTGTTTATGTTGAATGTGCTCATTAGTTATTTTAAACTTGGCAAGACAGAATGAAGAAATTATTTCCTGAACCAGTGGTGTCACACTTATACACAGTATATATATATATATATATATATATATTCCATGTGAGTAAATGGAATCAGATGCTTCTGTTTTACTCCTGAAAACAAAGCATGGATTGCAGGACGGCTCCTGGTGATTCCAGATCCCGCTCTCCCTTCTACGTGACTAAAAACACAAAACCTGTTGGGGACATGGAGGATGTGTGGCATAAACCTCAGATATCAGAAATGACTGAAATGAAAGAGGAGGTTTAACTGCTGACCGAAACATCTGTCTGTCCGCTTTGAAGCCTGCATGCCAGGCCTGATGTCACGCTGTCCCACCAGCTGACTTCCTTCCTGCTGTAAAGCTTCCTGTACAGCTCCTGGTCAAAGACTCATCCTCAGGTTCAGATTCTCCTTGTGATCATCCACTCCCCTGTGATGCTTCCTGTGTGGTGCGGTGGTGGGACAAACATCGAGGGATTAAATTCACGCCCGCGGCCACGTCACCATCGGGCCTTCTGACACCAGCCGACGGACACAGGGGTCACTGATTGGCCGAATCAGGACTTCAATTAGGCAAAAACAATGGCCGCTAGTTCAGGCAACTACTGGCTCCACCCACACAACAGCGTTATCTCTCCCACTACAGACATGCACACATTGCCTGGAGCTACTCACAAAGACACACACAGATGGCAGTGGACGTCCTTGTTAATTATAGCTCTTCAGAATAATGCTGCACATTATGCTAATTTTCATTAATGATTGTCATAAAGCATCCCTCTGCTTCTCCTTCCACCCCTCCCCATTTTCAGAATGTTTATTAGTCAACATGAGTCTCAGTGGCTTCTGAGTAAGGAAGAGAAATCATATCTGACTTAAAGCGAGGACGATGGCGGGGGGGGGGGCAGAAAGCCGAGTCGGCGGGTCTGCGTGGTCTCGTTTTCACCGGCGATGGTGCCACAGTCAGTTAGAGAAGAGAAGACGGACACGCAAACTACTTTGCGTGTTGTCACTTTGAAAAGAGCGGAAGAACTTGAGCCACAGCATGTGACGCTGAAATAACCGGTCCAAGCATGCAGTAAAGGAATTACTATGGATATTAGAGCGATGCTAGGATTTAACAGTATCAAAGAGATTTTCCACTCGGCTGTAATTTCCTAGCGTTACTCAGTACACCTGTAACTATCAGCATTTCACTTCGGTAACTGCAAACATATACATCCTCTCGGTAAAAAAAAACAATGGAGGAAATACTTTAAATGAGCTGAGGCATATGTGACAGACACGAGATCTTGTTCCATTCCACTACAGCGTTATATTCTTCAGCTGCTTCTCACATACCTGATTACAAGATTTCGCCAGATTTAGTTTTGACTTTAAGTGCCCAGTGGGAAGAAGTCAGAGCCTCATCCCCAGTATAAAGTGTGTAAAGCTGCCTGTGCAGGCGCTGTCAGCTCCAGAGAGAGTCGCTCTCTGTGACTTTATCTTTTTTTATCTTCTCCAAAAATAGGGGACGTTTCCACCGACGGCAGGAAAACAAGCCAATTCAAACTCAAAAGTTTTTTTTGTAAGTGCGCTACTGTGCAGCACAGCCTGAGGCCTACTTGACATGGAGATATAATCTGTATCCCAGGGATACACAGACGAGCAACAAGTTTTATTTACCCCCAACAAGAATGTGGGAGAAATTTAGGCCAACATGTTTCAATGCATGAGTTCAGCTTGAATTCCCATTGCACTGAGGAGATATAGTGAAGGTTTTCACTGAGGGAACATGAGATTACAATGTGGAAGAAACAAAGGGAAATGCTGGAAGCCGATCTTCACACTGAGGGAATAGGAATATTAAGGAAACTGGTGGAGTGCCCAGACAAGGATGCCGGCCGGGAGTGAGTGTGCCTGAGCTAATACACAAACGCCTTTCTGCAGGTACCGTGCACGAGAACGCAAACCGATCAGGCCCCACACTCAAGCCCAGCAGGAACGCCACCAGCATTTATAACCAATTAAAGGCCTTCCGCATAAATGTGAAGATGACACCGATGAACAAGAGAAGGAGGGTCAAGGCACTCAACTAAACCTCCTGTCTTAACCCTTCACTACACGATGATTGGAAATGCCCCTATGTGGAAAAGGAGAGTAACAGCGGGATGATGGAGGAAGGGAAGAGAGAGGCTGGATGGAATGAAAAACCAAAGCATGTACATTATTGGTATCATAACAAGCGGCTGCTTATGATGCTCTCTCAGTTCCTTCAGGGAAAAGGGGGTGGAAGAGGGGAAAGAAACAGACACACAGATCTGGTATTTTCAGTGAGGTGATGGGGTCTGACAGTCTCACGCCTTTCCCGCTCTAATCACTGCTTATTCTGACACCTCTAGGAACTCGGAGATGATTCCGCTCCTCAATATTCACTGATGAGCAGCGCTTACGGAAAGCGTTGGGTCATCCAATTAAAGCCAGCCGAGACAAGGTCATCCACACCTGTACATACGGAATGAAGACCAGCAAATCTCAAAGCGTGAGGTGCCGGGGCCCTTTGTGAGGCTTACAAAAGAGAAGCGTGAAACTTCAAGGTTATTTTGATTTTGATAATTTTAGTGGCGTGTTGAAACCTTTGATGTTTCTTTTTCTCTCTCTCTCGTCAGTATAATGAGTATCTGGGAGAAATAAAAAGTCTACCAGCACTTTTCAAAATTCCCCCGTGGTGCTAAATCTATTCCTTAAGAAATATCAGTGAGGGAAGACACCCCGAGTTGTGGCCAGCACGCTGTATTAAAGGTCGGCGTAAGGCATTTGGGAATTATGAGTCTCTATCTTGTGATTACAAGATAACATCTTGTAATTATGCAAACAAAGACCCCCCCCCCCCCATTACATATTCACGGTCGGGCAATCATGACAGAAATGTCTTGCAACCAAAAGAAAAGATGCTGTAAGTGAGAGATCCAGATTCCAATTGTCCTCCGCTCTGCTCCTGGGGGGATCTGGAATTTTGAGCAGGTACTGGCGTTCATGAATTTCAAATCCATGATTTTTTATCCATGAAGCGTCACAACAACATGAGGTCCCTGCACACTGTTGACATACATTAGTACCGAGGAAGAAACGGGAATATATCCCAATGCATTGCGTCAAGAAGGGAATCAAACCGATTGAACGTGATTGTGCTGAATTTCCCACCGTGCTATCCTGTAGCAAAGGCAACCCTCTCCCGGTGATCTAATGTCTTAATTGCATCATAGTACATAGTTCATGTACTGTAATGTGCTCCAGTATGATTTAGACAGAAAATGTAGTGAAGACAGACATAAGTCGGCATTGCTGGCGATCGAGAATCCGTGTTTAATAAGTTTCATTCTGTTGTAAAGTCAGTTTGAGGTGAGTGAAATATAATCGCAGTCTACTCTATAGTATATGTGCATTTTAAAGGCGGCACTATCTTGTGATTTGACGTATTAAATTAGTATCTTGAGGGTTTTTTTATGTTAAAAATGATCCAGAATACTTTCATCAGGCAACAGTATAGCAAATGAATAAACACATTTTGTCATTCTCAAAAACAGAAAAAGGAATCCCCATAAAGGTTTTGTTCCTGGACAGACTACCGTTCTGCTGAAACGGTTTGCCTTGTTCTTTGTCTGAGCAACATCTGATGTAAAATAGAAAGCCAAATGATCGCTCTTGCTCCCTGTCAAGGTAAAAGATCACTAATATTCAGTTACTAATTAAATGTGTAAAAAAATAAAAGTTTGAAAGAGGAAATATTAAGCCACAGTGTGAAGTAAGAAACTGGTTTACAATCAAACTACCGTATGCAGCACTTAGCTGGGGAGTGTCCAGCCGATCAACCAAACCAGCCTCGTCCACCCAAAGGAAAATTGGGTTGTGCCATCTTTAAACCCACAAAAGTGAAAATGAAAAAAAAACTGAATGTGAACCAAAGTCGTGTTTTTCAGGACTTCTGAGCCCGACGAGAGAAAACTACAGCCAAAACCCAGCATATGGCTTTATAATCTAGTGCTTAAACTTTAATCCCTACAAACCATTCCCAGTGGAAACAGGATGCATCTGCATGTTCTATCCGCTCTGCTTTTCACAAGCATTGCATCCTTACTTATTCTGATCGTGACAACCTGCTCTCACCTGAGTCTCAGACCGTCGGTGTGATTTCCTGAACACAGAGCTCCCGTGAGACACACTTAACCCAGCTCAGCTCTCAGAGGCCAGACAGAACGAAAGGAGAAAACAAACCTCGGCCAACATCCATATGGTCCCTGGTCTACACTCGGATGCACCCGCCTCTACTCATACACAAACATGCCACAGGCCTACGCAAACTGCTTACTCCCATTTATTACAGCAGCACCGCAGGGGGGCTCATCCTACCCATTTGTCTCCATGATGCCAAGGCTGTGGGATTTCCCTGTGTTTAGTCTCAATGGAAGCAAAGGAGGAGCCCGGTCAGTAAGGTGAAAGCAGAATGGGCAAGCCCACGGCAATAAAGGCTACTTTATGCTAAACCACTCAACGTGATCAGAACATCTGCATTTGTTAGGTGTGTAAACCATTATTTTTATAGCCAATCTGCACATTGAACCATGTTTGGAAAAATAAACTGAACATGGGTGGAGCTTAGACTGATATATAGTAAAATACATCATCCATCTTCTACCGCTTATCCGGGGCTGGTCAAGGAGGCAACAGTCTGCGCAGGGGTTTCCCCGACTTCCCCCTCCAGCTCTTCCAGGGATATCCCGAGGCGTTCCCGGGTAGCTGAGAGAGTCAATATGGATTGGGTGGCAAAATACATTAGGTAAATGTAATTCTTGTGAGACAAATGGAGCCTAACAGTTTATTGCATGTCTATAATAAATAAAGCCTATACCGGTACTCTATATCTCTAACCCTTTGGAGGCTAATATTGTACTAATTGTTATTTTCATGGCAAATAATAGACTTGCTTTGTGTTCAGAAACAACGTAGTAGACTTCTAATTTAAGATTCTCCTCCAGGAATCTGAGCTTCAATACTTTACAAGATGAAGCTAATCTCAGAATGCTTACACGAATCTGTGTAGAGGATGAAAAAGCAGTCGCGAGCTTTCCTGCGTTTTACCACAGTGGATGCAGTTCAGGATTTTAACTTCATCACAGGCTAAGATATTGATACTAAAGCTCATTAAAAACACATTAGCCTTACCAGTTGCCCATTCCTGCTGGGTTAAATAATGACAGTCTAATGTTGAAGAATAATACATCCTCATGGTGTGAATAAGCGCCGTTTGTCTTAATATTTTACATAATAGTCTACTGGTAATGGGTTTCAAATTAAACCAGTAGTTTTGAATTTTAAAGCACCGGTTGATCCCAGAGAGAGGAAGACAAACATGGCTAAAAGTATTGGTACACTTGGTGCTCAGAGGATTGCAATACAAATATTAGGTTTTCAGACAGAAAACGTAAACCCGTAAATGCATCATTGAAAAGCTGAACTTGTTATTGTCAAACAGAAAAACTGTGCCATCATCACTTTTGGGAGACACAAAACTCCGTGACCCCAGCGGTTTCACAGATCTTAAACATTTTTAAACTTTCGCCACATTGGGCGACACTTCCTTTTAGCCGAGGCTCATGTACGAGTAATAAAATACGCAAGTGGATAGTATTCCAGAGTAACATGCAACCGTCAGATCAGCCAGTCCATTTATTAATTACAAATGCATTACAATCTATTTTTGCCCATCTAGGACTGTAATCACATGAATTTTAATCGAGTCTCTTCATCCGAGCCGAGGCTTAATGGGGTTTCCTCTTCAAATATCATCCAGCGGGGCGGCAGACGTAACGTGGGCGCAAAATAATTCCCTAGTCCTGAACACGATGTGAAGCTGCTCGACTGGCTCTGGCAGAACATCTTATTTTCTCAGCGATTTAAGGCGTCAGTCCTGAACAGCTACCGGTTGGGGTTTCTGCTAATGTCATCTTGAGTTTGAGGAAGCATCACTGACGACCTTCAACACCAGCAACAACTGACCACTGGTGTTCTAAGAGCTCCATTTCAACCTTTAGAACGACCGGGGAGGCAGATTAACAGTTAAATTAACAGCATCCGCAGTGCGATGATGGAAAGCGAGATTACAGGCATGACTGGCAAAATGAAATCAGAGCCTAATCTGGTTTACCTCGCCATTTACAAACTGCTGTTATTCATCGCAGCACACGACAGGCAACAAATGAAGCGCTCAGCAGGAATGAGCCATCACAAGAAAAAAACGGGCAGGTACAGAGTCGCTGCTGTTTTGCTTTAATACAGCATGAAATAAAGACTGCAGAGCAATCGGTTACACATCTGAGCCAAACCTGAGGAGATGGGGGGAGTAAGGTGAGAAAACCCTTGAATAAACCCCACTACGCACAGCAGTGCTGAAAATGAATACTAGTTTACATGGTTTTATTTTTGCATTGGTAGAACTAGTTGCTGTGGGATAATCGTCAGATCAATAGATGAATACATCACATGTGAAAACATCACTACAAATACCTTTATTCTTGGGCTTATTTATCACAAAGAAAAACTATGCACAAAACAGTTGGAGTGCTAAATATGTAGACGGAATCGGCTTCTAAGAATAACCGCAGCACATTTCCAATCAGGTCTGCAGCATGAATGTGAGTATGCGCTTATATTTGCAAGTCCTTGGAAGAAAGAAAACAAGCAAACGGTCCTTATCAGGAACGTGCAGGTCTGGCCCGACCACTGCGAGTACACATCAGACAGTAAAAGAGTGCTTAGTGCTGCACCGGTCTTCTGCTTAAAGCAGTCAAAAGCCTCCGGACAGACAAGCGGCGATTTGTTTTGCGGCTTACTAACCCACTCTCTGCACCGCGTCTCCAAATTACAAAGAGAAATTAAATTAATTATTCTGTGTTAACACTTCCCTTTAAATAAAGGAAGTTTCCACATGCTGATCAACAAAAACTATTTCACAAAAAAAACGTAACAATGACAAGTACTGTGACGACTCGACCAAATAAGTACACACAAAGAATACAGCACTTGCTTTGTGAGCAAAACTTTGTAAAGACACAAATGCGTCTAAATGTATGACAAACAGGAAAACCAAAAAACATTCCTGAAATTCTGGCCTCCTACTGAACATGCAGCTTCCTAATATTTATGATCAACCTCTTGCTGTATTCAACGTGGTCAACGGGCTTCACCTCCATCACTGTGGCCTTGATCCTGGATTCATCCTGTAAGAAAAGCCAGAACAACTCAATGAGATTAAAAAAAGAGAGCCCGGTCGGTTGCATTCAGTCAGATAGTTCCCCGTCTCCTTCCTGTGTTAACAAGAGAGGTTTTAAGGCATCCTAGTTATACTAGAATAATTGTGAAATGCTCTCAGTTCAGTTGTAGCACTAGATCAAAATCCCAGCTTTTGTATCCAATGATGACTGTCAAACCCCACGTCCATGCTGCCGACGGAGACAAAGCACAATGGACGCGAGTCAGAGCTGAAACGCTGCCAAACAAAGCGACTGCCCGTTCTGCCCATTAGGCCAGTGGTCCAACCACCGGGCCGCGGACCGGTAGGCATTTGTTACCACAAACAGCTGCAATGAACAAGTGAGAGTCTGTCCTGTAACACAGAGCTCCATGTGACACAAAAAAAAAAAGTTATTCAGGCAGTTACAAGCGGACGTCAAACAAACTGTTAACGGAAACTTAGCAATATAACAATAAAGACATAAAACTGACAGAAACTGAAATCTGAACATGACATCATAGCCGTGTTTTTGTGAACTGGTTGCAGCAGATGTTCTGACAGTAGTTCAGATCTCACCAGGTTTTTTCGTGCATTTTGTAAATGAACCAAAATTATTTAGAACTGAAATGAGAAAATTTGTGTTCCAAGGATATAGATGCACAGAGACAGAAAATACTCGATTTGTGCTGACGTGGCAGAACAATTCAGAGGCACACCTTCAGGGTTTCCTACCAAGCGTGTGCGACATTCACAGAATTCTGTGAAGTAGGTAAACGAGGTCGACCATTTACAGACGGACGGACAGACGGACCAGGATACGCTGTCACCCGGTTGAAAGTAATCGCAAACCAACAATTTGCTTTCTGATCCACTTTTTTGTTTGAAACTGGGCCTGTAGTGATCAAAGCAGGGCTGCAATCACAGGCTTTGAATGAATCCCCCCCCCCCCCCCCATCAGTGTCATCTTTTGAGAGACTTCACTCAGCTGCATTGTTGAGAGGCAGCATGCAGGGACAATGAGACGTTCATAACTAAACCCACACGAGTGTTGAGATACAGAATGACTGACTGGTTCTAGCGTGAAGAGTTCAGAAAATTACCATCAAAAAATGGACATTTCAATAATGCACCTCGCCCACACACACACCCGTTTTGATGAATACCCTATGATGAATCAGAGTGTTTGATTTAATACCATCAAGTAAACGATAAAGTGGTTTTTGGGTCTCGATCAAAAGGATATTCGTCTTTAAAAAGCATTTATGCTATCATTTATGGATGAATGAGGCTCATCTTGTTCATTGTCAAACTATAAAAACAATATTTTATTTACAAACTTACAAAACAATTCATTCTTCCACTGTCTTCCATACATCATAGCGACAGATACAGGAATGAAGGACGCCACCAATAGTCATCATTATTAAATAATCAGAATTAACCATAAATAACACCTTAGAGCTGTTAATGCTTCTTTTGTCTACACAGAACAAAACATTTTGTCTTAAATGACAGTTACTAATACTGTATATGTTCACACAAGTCAACCGTTCCCTCGTTGGGCATCACCAGGGTGAGATTTAAATGTCTTTAATGGCACATTGGACTCTTTGATCCTCCTCGCGTGACTGTCGAAGATCCACAAAGGTTGACCTGATCCATCCCATATAAAGCTCTGCATTGTGCGCAGGACAACAATGTGAGCGCACGGCACAATGGATGGCTTGTAACGGCGAGAAGCAGAAGATAAACTGGGAGAGGAGTTGCAGGTGTCTCTGCTGAACCAACATGGGGTGCGGAGGACGATGCATGCTCCAAGCGGTGCCATCGGCAGTTTGGACGCCTTGATGAATGTGACGGCCACAGTGGCCTCTTCTGTGTGTCGAAGGCGGATACCGCCTCTGGCCCAGTGCCAGACTTCCTGCTCGGAGTCCCAGCCCAATCAATTCTTTTATGTGCTTCCCTCACAACAAACCTCTATCTGTGGCGCCTACAGGAAACTAATCTGTGTGTGCATCCTTCTCAAAGACACTGAAATGAACATTCTTGGACAAACAATCCAGAGTTGCTTTTTTAGAGATGTTTTCATCCGTCAAAACGAAAGCAGAGTAGCGTTGTTACGGAATGAGAAAACTATCAGAGCCCATTTACGTGCCGTGCATTTTCATCTTGCAAAGGTGGTGGGTGCAGCGCTGGATCAGGCTGGACCATCGTTTTCCTCTCAACAAAAAACCATGTATGACTTCCATATTTCAGGAGCCCGTGTATTGTTACGGCTTTACTTACATTATATGTTTCCAGCTTTACTCTGCTCCGGAAGACGTACGTTTTGAAGTTGGCTTGTTGGAAGACCTCATCAAAAGCAGCTTCGTTCTGAAAGTGAAAAACGTTTTACTGGCTCAAAAGCATAGCTATTTAAGTAAATGTTTCTCCATAGCTTCAAGTGACAAATACAAATCTGCATTGAAAATTACTCATTTGACTTGACAAGTAATTCCACATTTAAAAGAAGGAAGCACAGCGGGTGACTTAAACACAGATTTCTCTGCGCGGGAGTGCATGTGTGGGTGTGCATGGTTGGCGGTGACAAATTGTGAGGTTTAGCAGACGCCATTTCCTGGGGCCAGCATTATATTCAGAAAGGGAGGTCTCACCGAGTCCTTAAGCTGCCCCATATAAGCCGCGTTCTGGCCCAGGATGGCCTCTGCACTCTCCTGGAAGCAAGTCACCCACTGGTTGTCCCCGTAATCTGCAACGTTGGCCTGCGGATGATATACACATCAAAAAAACAAGGGTAAATAAGAAAACACAAGTAGATACTAATGTACTGTTGTTTACATGCTAGACACATTTTGTGAGCATGTGGCTTATGGCATTTTAATTCAACTCCCCTTTTTACTCTTAAGATTTCATTCTCTAATTAGCCATCATCCCGTTAGCCATCCTGGCAAACCAAACAGCGTCACAACACATTTGTGATGAATCCAGCAGAAGCAAATTCACAGCTTAAAGTACAGTTTAAAAACAACAACATGCTGACTGGTAAGTGCTGCAAAACAAAGGTTTAACATGTCTGGCTGAAAACGCTCCGTTTCTCAGTCCTCGCGTTCTGAATGTAGATTCGTTTTGTGATGTTTGTCAATGAGCTGCGGTGCTCATTTCCTCCCTGCATTTCTTTTGTAACAATACTATCGTATATACTTTAACATTGTGTATAAATAAATAAATAGCGTTTAAGTACCTTTTGTCCATTTAGACGTTCTGACATGTGATCCATGTTCCGAGGTCACAAACCAAATTGTATTTTAATAACCTAACCCAGACATTTTGCTGCAACACCAGACATAAAAATATATTTTTTATATTAAACCTAACTTGAAAATTAATCAGTTAAATAAACCTAACACAACTCAACAAATGACAAAATAGTGTCACATACAGGATAAACGTTTTCAATAAAGCTATCTGCTCTCCTAAAATCTTTGCGTCCTCCCATAGAATGCCCTCCCTGGCAGAAAACCCTGAAGACTCAGCTCCCCTCCTCATCACCTTCTATGTCACGAGTCAACTCGAGTCTGGACTCTTCTCTAAATTTGTATTCAACACAATGTATAGAAATGAATCTCATTTTAAACGCAGTCACAAAGTCAGGAGAACTTCCGTGAAGGGAATTAAGGACTAGGGGAAGCGTTCAGGAATCACACTGTGTGTCTGCAGGTGTTGAGGAGAAACCAGGAATGCCACTTACAGAGAGGATTAGGCGGTACTTGAAGCTGGGGAACTCTTTGTCACACTTCTCGCAGCGGAACATGCCATTCTGCTGGTCCACCACTTTTTTGTTGCACTCCTGGCTCGGGCAGGCCTGGTAAAGGCAGTTCTCCTTGCGCAGGTAGACGATGGTAGCCATGCAGGTGTAGTAGTCCGCCTAAATGGGAAGAGAAAGTAACTCATTAACAGGTCCTCACTCACAACCTTTGTTCATGTTAAACATGTCGACGGCTTGGTAGCAGAAATAAAAACCGTATGGCATTAATATGAGGATTTAAAGCATGTGGCTCTGCATGCCAAAAATCTGATGATAAATAAATTACAGGATCCTCACGGCTGCAGCGCAAACGCAAACAGGCGAGGGAGCTGCAGCTTTTGTGTGGAATCTTCAGACCGCAGCCGCATATAAACAGCCTCCGGGAAACATTCCTAGTCAGAGCAGAAACCACCCGAGCAAGTGACGGGAATTTCACATTGAATGGAAATATACACACAAAAAAACAACAATGAATGTGTTGTAATGAGATCAGGGTTTCTGCCAGTGGACTCCAAACCCAACCGCCCCAAGCATCTGCCATTTTGGGAAAATCTTAAATGCAAGTTAACGTGGCCCGGCAAACAGCTCAGAATTAATGAGGTTACCTGGCAACAGGTTAGGAACATGACTGGGTATATAAAGAGCATCCAGAGGGGCTGAGTCTTACTTAAGAAAAGATGTTGAGGGCTTCGCCGATGTGACCAGAAATAGTGGAATGTAGTAAAAATAGGGTTTCCCCATAAGATAGACCAGTCGGTCTTCTCTGACGCCCAACTGGTTGCCTGGCTCGAACAGCCGACCGCTCGGTCCAAAGCCTCTGCACACTTTCATCAAGACAAAAAGGAGCCGATTGAGGGTCTGAGCCCCGAAACCGCCGGCTTGAAGCCAAACTACCCCAAAAAAAGCATCAAGCAGTGAGTGTCAGATAAATGCAGGAACATGAACTGAGAGCCACAGAGATCTGACATCAGGGTTTCGCCTCCTGAATACATCTTTGGAAGGCTCGATCACACTAACAGACGTCAGCTGGTCGTTATTATTCACGTTCATTGACAACCATCTTTTTTTTTTTTTAAACTTACTTGCAGAATGCTGATGTTTCTAAAGGATGAAGGAAATGGATCCCCTCCTAAATAGAATGACAATCACTTTTCCAGTCTCCTCTCTGACCATTGCTCCTGCATGTGAAGGTCATTCCACCCAAATTAATTTCCAAAAACGGGACAATTGATGTTTCGTACCTCTGCGTCTGCATAGAAAGCTCTGAATAATGTGATAAATGATAGAAACAAAATGAGAAAAAAAATTCCAGTTCAGACATTACCCCCCCCACCCCCTAAAAAACCCCAGACATCAGCTTTTCCAAGAGGTCCAATTAATCGCCTCCTCAATTAGTGTGCAAGTGAGCAGACAGCCAAAATGGGACGAGGACAGGAGAACTTGTTTCTCACCTCAAGCCCCAAATAAATTCAGTGCCAAGCAAACAAGAGGAGGGCGGCCGCTTCATGTCAAAGGAAGACACGGGACGTGTTACGTGGACATTTGAGATCGTGACACAAAGAGTCTGTGACAGGGACAATTAATTGTGACACACTTTTGTTAGGGGGTTGTTGAGAGGCCTGACCCTCATGCCCCCATCGCTATGATGTCTCAGAGGGGTTGACGACAGCCGGAGCCCAAGCCCCGTATGAGTCTCATCACATGGCACAATGATAAGGACCAAGAGTCTCCGTTGCCCTGGGTCAACAATCTGCTCCCACAGCGGGGGGGTGAAGCCTGAAGAAGCGACAGGACCGGCAACAGTCGCAGCGACGCTTCAAGCAGTCGACGCCCACAGACAGAAGGACGTATATTGATGTGTGTTTTTAACTGATTTTTAAATCTGTAAATGGGGATTTCAATGTTAAAATGTAAGGTTTTTTTCCTGACCTCATTCTGGATACGATCCAGATGACATTCGGTGGCGAGATGGAGGACCCCACCCTACATGACTGTCAAATTCTATAAACATCGGCCAATAAACAACTGCGATATTGAGGAACACATTTTGAAGCTCCATTGATTGCAATGTTAACAAAAATTTCAAAGTGATCCATAATCCAGGATCTGTTGGGGAACATCACCAGAATTTAATCATCTGTTCCTGGTAACATTCCGAACCTGAAATTTTCATCAAGATCCATCCAGAGCTTTTTGAGTAACAGACAGACAAACCAACGGCAGTGATTAGGAGGTAATAATTATTCATTCATTGTTTAATTTGAAGTTACATTACCCAGCCCTATATATAATCACATTATCCATTTTATAACCAACTATCCATCCATACACTGATCCTCATTTGACATGTATAAATATCTATGCAAGAAAAAGAAAGAACCGAATCCTACTCCTCTTCACTTACCGGAGGGTCAGTTAACCCATTCCAGAGAATCTTTGTATTCTTGATCACTGATACCATAAAGGAGACTTTCACCGTGAACACGTGGAGATTAATGATCAGGAGCCTTTATGGTATCCACATTTCAGCTCATAACAGGTGAAGCAGTGATAGGTGTGTTAGAATAAATATTTATCCCCTCTACGAAAACCTTGAGCCTAAAATGATAAGATTTACACCACAGAGGGATTTCTCAGTGCTGCATGCACAAATGCAATTAGACTTTAAGCGTTTGTACATTTGGGATTCAACACCAGTCTTTCCGTTTGTACATTATGTAAATGATGTATACCACACGCGTACCTTCTCTCCGTGGCCCAGGTGCTCATTCTTAACATCAGACAGAGTCTTCCAGTTGGTGTTTCCTCCCCCGCTGGTACTTTTGATGTCTGTCAGAAGCTGCCCTTCCATGGCATGACCGTCCCTGTCAAACCTGTGTGAAGCAACACACCAGTCACTGCTCAGTTCTGCTGCCCCCCCCCCCGTCACATCTCTGCACCCAAAAGCAACTGCCCCGTGGTAGTTTGACCCGCATAATTTGACTGCTTGACAATGAAAGCGTACCTTGAGAATTTGACAAAGCTTTCACATTTAAGCTCAAATGTGGAATTAGTTGCAAACCTGCAGCAGCATCATCAATTTTGACTGCCTAGACGCAATATGATGCTCCCCACATGGCCGTCAAAAGACAGTAGGCAGGCTCTCTGGCAGCTGGCTTCAAACACATTGTTCCAGGCTGGGCATCAACTTCTGTTTGCTGAAGTAAAGATGGTTCAGATGAGGGCCGTTCAAAATCAATCCACCCGCAGAGGGACCGAGGAGTTGGTCCAGGCTATTACAGGGATATCAGATACCCATTTTCACCCCCACGGTCCAAGTAATTCCAGGAGACCAATACGATGAAGTGCGGCAAAGGCAGTGACGAATGAGAATAATGGGTTGAGGTGAAATACAAATTGGGGCTAGAAAAATGATGGTTTTAAATGGTCAGAAAAATCAATATAGCTTATAATCTCTTGGCCACGGGGCAGAGTGTTCACACAATGGGGAGGTCAGGTTGTAAAGCACGCCTCGTTCCCGGAGGCACAACTAATTGAAAATATCCCCATTAACAGTTCAGGCTGTGGCCAGGGAAGCACACAGGCTGCCAAATTCCCACTCCTCCTGACAAATGTGAGAAACTCTTCATGGTGGCACCAGATTCCTCATTAGTGATCCTGTACTGCTTTGCTTTAATTGTGTCGGCACCAAGCTGGACGCTGACTGAAAGATATTCAGACCTATCGAGTGAATTTACTGGCAGGGCTCAACGACGCTCATTAACAGAAGTCCTACAGGAGTTATGATTAATGGTCAACGCACAAATATCTTTTTCTGATCGTCATATATTTCACCAAAAATTCCCTATCTGAAGGGAGCATGTTTGCAGCAACCTGGGCAAGAACCACGGTTCCCCCCCCACAGCGTTCCTTGTTGTGTATCCCACTTTGAAATAAAATTAAGTTATTAATTAAGTTATTAATAGTCTGCAGGACTGCAGGCTACGGAAGCTTAATTGTTACATGTCTCGACATCCGATTTGACAGCTACCCCAAAAGCTGTGTAAAATGCTCAACAAGACGCCACCTTGACGGGATCCAGTTGCCTAGTCGCCGTTTTAATCATTGCAAAAGGAAGGAGCACGGGAATCTGAACTGGCATGGTGGTAGACAGCGATCCAGATGAAAGAGACAAAAGAATCTGGCAGGAAATGTGCAACAGCCATCTGAATTCAGGCAGATCCAAGAGCACAGAGCAGTTCAACTTCACCGAAACAAAAAACCATCTACAAGAATACCAAGGCGACCGGAGGCTGGCCACGCATGTCACCACACACGGAGATACTAGACTGGAAAATAAGGGTTTAATCCCGCAGAGCAAAACAGGCCCCGTTTGTGGGGTTAAACAAATGAAAGGCTTTGGGTGAGATCAATGGGCTCTCATATTGACATCTGCTTCTATGTCAGAGGGGGGGGGGGGGGGGGCAGCCTGTTTAAAAAGGATCCATAAGGTCCGATCAATTAGGGTGCCACAGAGGTGAAGGGAGGCCGAGCATCAATTCGTCTTTGGTCAATATGACCACTGCGTCATCTATCAATCGTGTACCCACCTGCTTCACGACAGAGCTTAATAATAAGCCTGAACAACACAAAGACCTGATGACCTTTATTCAAGAACAAAGCTCTAATCAAGGTCACCAGTAAAACACAGAAGTCAGATTACAGAGGACAAAAAGGCTGACCCTCCAACTCTCCGAATGTAACAAAGCACATTACGTATCGTTAACGCCTCTGATGGAAAGAGGCTCATAACCAGATAATCCTGAATTCAAGTGGACCCCCCCCCCCCACACACACACGAGAAATGAATGAAAATTGCTGCAATCAAAGTAATCACACGGAAATTAGTCTGGATTTCATTTAATCTGGAGATGATTAGAGGAGTAAAAAATGCATTTCCACAGATCTGAGTATGGTTCCCACTTATGTGTAACGGCTCCCCCACATTGTGCTAATGGTGGAAGACTAATCGTGATGAGAATCTGAGCACGCTCTCCTGAAACTTTGGAAATAGAAACTTGCAAATTAGATATTTTCAGTTCTTCAATGTTCATTCAAATATCTGCACCCCAGACAGAGGTTAGCTTCTAGCTTGAGGCCGTGGCAAAATAAATTGGCATTAAGATAAGAACATGGTAATAACAAAGTTTTTGGGTGTCAAAACTAAACCATATTTTAGAAACACCCAGACGTATTTACCCCCCACAAAGTATTGGATTTGCACAGCAAGTACACTATTTTGCAATCACAATCCAACATCCTGTGGCTCACTCACCAGGCTCTGAGCTGATGTGCCTCAGGGATGTCGGGGTTGATCATCAGGGTGCTGCTGAAGGATGCGGAGAGAGATCGGCCTCCGAAGTCTGAGAGCTTAGCCGCTTTAATGGCCACAATGGGCTGACCGGCGCCATCAAACTGCTCAGCCTATGACACAAGGGAGGGATGGAGAGGAAATGATTGAAACACTGCCGTTATACGTTTGGATTTAATGCATTCTTTGTTTTCATTCACTGTATTTAGCTTAAAAGTTCACTTTATGTTAATAATCTGACAAAGAACAAAACAATTAAACAGAAGGGAGGCAAAATTAGAAGACCCAGAGATGAAAGGCCAACGCTTGATTTAATGCTATTATTCATTATAACCTATGCAGCACATTTTGGGTACTTCTGCGAGTCCCTACAGAAATAAATCTACTTCAGGAGGACAGTTACCGCGTCACACGGCGACTGGGAATTCAATGAAACCATTAAAAACACAAATGTCTTTGATTCTCAACTCGAACCAGACGAGAAACTCTTCTAATTCAAACACTCTCCAACTGAAAATAATTATATTTGTGTAAGCTTTTTATATATATATATATATACATACTCGTGTCATAGTGAATGTGTGATGCAACTTTAGCTTCACAGCACTGTACACCTAGGAAATTGTCATCTACCTACAAATAAATAAAAACCTTAAAGGTGAAGTTTCCTGCACTGAAAAGCAGTTTATCGCAGGCAATGATCAACCTCTGAAAAGTCAACTGTTCTGCAAAGAAAGCTTCCCCATTGCAATATGTATATTCTGGTATTGACTTCTGCCACCGATGTAAAACGCTCCAGACACGAAACCCCCAGCCCACTCTATTATTCATCTGATGAACTATACTCACATCCTCTCCCCACAGTGTGACAGTCACCAGCTTTCCACTCATGTCGATCAGATTGAGTGTCCGTTTGGAAACTTCACGGTTGTTCTTTGTGGTGAGGCGGGTCACTTCGTCCACACTCTTACAAACTCCAATCACATCTGCAAAGAATGAATGTGAAATAGTCAGGACCTCCGGTGCACTTCAATGCTAGAAAATGGTACATTTTCAAAAATAATAAATTCTAAAAATCCTCTAAATCCAAACCTTTCATGTACAAACAGCCGTGTACATAAATAATGAAATGCGTTTGGCTTTAATGGCTACAGGTCACCATGTTCAAAGAATCAATTTAAAACCAGGCGTAAGGTCACTGGTCCGTGTGAACTCGCATCCA